>NW_026727032.1:80000-89610 GCF_029784015.1 Lycium ferocissimum | reverse complement strand
GAACAAACAACCCTAAGGATTTACCAAAACATTTAAGGTAAGTTATTGATCAATTTCTATCATTACTACATCAATTAACACTAGTTCATTCTTTAAACCCTTAGATTCTTGAAAACCGAAGAAAGAGAAACTGAATGAGACTTTGAGAAATCTTTTAAAGGTATGATCTTTGAAATTTACTGATGTTATTTAAAGGATTTAGACTAGTGTATGGTATTAGAAGCATTGAGAATCCATGGGTAATTCATGGGGGGTTCAAGAACGCATTTTTAGGCATGAAAAGCCCTAGTTTTTCGATTTAGGATCACTTAGAATTGGTTAAAGTTTTGAACTTTATCATTAATAATCATTGTAGAATGATTGTTGAACTTGAAGGAATATGTTTCCTAGCTTTTAGCGGAAATTGAGGTATGTCTATGTTTCCAAAACGTTTTAAAATATCATTATAAAAAAATGGGTAATTTGCGGAGGTTGAAAGTTTCAGTTCACAGAGGTTTTAGCCTCTTCTATCAACTAGTGAAGGCTAAAACCTTCGCGAATTGCAACTTTCAACCTCCGAAAATTACCCTTTTTTGTAGTGTATGTATATATGCTTTAAAAACATCGTTTAAAACATGTCTAGTTTTAAAAATGTTTTGAAAGCATGATTTTTTATGAGAATTCTTTTTGATTGTTTGTACAAGTTGAACCCTAGTTTGGTGGTCATTCCTTGTTGAACTTATTTTCGAACTAAAGATGATATTTGAACAAGGTCATGCGCGCGTAAGGTCAAGCCCGCATCAAACATCATGCGAATTATATTATTATTGAAACGTGTATTTCCCTAATGTGGATGATTGTGCCTATTTTTGAAGGATTTAAACTTTACACATGTTTTGTTCGTTAAATTAGTTATCTTGAACTTAAATGAAGGATTTGAACAAGATTTCTAAATTGATTATGACTTGAAATACCTCTATTGTGAGAAAATGACTTGAGAAATGGATTCGTTTATAAGCCATGGTTGATGATTCGGTTAGTATGCCATCACATGTGTTTGTTTGTGTTTGGGCTTGTATGGGAAAGTTGTACTAGTGCAGAGTACGATTAGCCGTTATGGATCCTAACGTATAGCTTTTGAGCTATGCTGTGTTAGTTCAGAGGACAATTGACCTCCATGGCCCCGGTGTATTTATTGTTGTGCTATTCTAGATGACGATTAGCCTCCGAGGTGTAACAACCCGATTGGTCGTTATATGTTTTTTGACCTTTTTTGCCCCGTTGACCCTTCCTTGAGTCCTATTAGTATGATTTTAAACTGCGAGGACGGGTGGCACAATTTTCGAGGTCATCGGGTGAGTTTTAGTGAGACTTTTGAGAATTTGAGCCTTTAAGCCAAAAATATTTATCCTAAAGTTGAATTTTAGGTAAACAAACTTTTTTCAGAATTCCGTCAATTTCGAGAGGTCCAGATGGTCGTTGTGACTTGGTGGGATGTTCGGTTCAGTTTCCAAGGCACTTGGGAGCATTTTGGACTATTTGTTGGAAAGTTGGTCTTAGGCCACTGGGGGTTAACCTGGTCAATTAGACCTGGTGAGTTCGTAGGGCGTTTTTATGTGTGTATGCATGTTTGTTTTGTATCTTTGGGGCTTCGGGTGATTATCAAATTTCAGATTGAAACTTGTCAAAAACCAGAATTTTTCTATTGTCTGAGTCTCACGTGCAGTTGTCACGGCCAAGCCACGACCCAACCGGAGGGATATGATGGGCACCCGGAGCTAACCTACCAAGCACCTCTTAACATATTCTCATAATCACATCCAGGTGAGCCATATGGCTAACTCATAATTACCACGAACCAAAAAGGGCACAAGTTCCATCACACATTAGCGCATCTATATAAACATCATTAACTATGCCCATATATACAAGCCAACAAGGCTACCGAAAATGATATACACAATATAGAACGATAATGTAATGGAATATCTAGCTATGTACATCTGTTTATGAGCCTCTATATGGAGTATGTAATATCATAAGGACGGGACAGGACCCCACTATGCCCATATATATACACAAAAAGAATAATACCAGCTACTGCAACTCTAGATCAAATGGAACACCTCTATGTAATCACTAATAAAGCAACCTAAAGGTCTGGTCTATCTCCCTGTCTACCTGTGGGCATGAACGCAACATCCATAAACAAAACGACGTCAGTATGAATAATGTACTGAGTATGTAAGGCATGAATAGTAACATGACGAAAATATGAAGATAACATAAGATAAGGAGAACCTTTTGTACCTTTTGTACCTCTTAAGATGACTGTGATGCATACTTAACCTTTCTCTAAAGGAAACATTTCATACATATAATAATACCATACCCGGCCATACAGGTTTGGTGTCACTCGTACCCGGCCATAACAAGGCTCGAATTAATTCATACCCGGCCATATAGGCTCGGTGTTGTCCATACCCAACTGCAGTGGTGTGCACGCAATAGATATATACCCAGCCATGTAGGCTCGGTGTCACAACATATATATATATATACATATAATACATATATATATATAAGATCATCATCATCATTATCACTATATCTTTCCTTAGAGGATCAATTATTGCAGGATGAGATCACTGATATCATGAGAGTATCAAGAACTATGAGCTCTAGCACTTCTAGGAATGGAGTCATCATGGAAGATATTATGGCTATCATGTATAGGTTCACAACAATAGAATCATGCTTTAAGAAGGAAAGGATTAGCCTTAACATACCTTTATGTTTTCTTATTTACTTAACGTTCTTCTCCAAAGTCCGCAAAATCTACATTTAAGAAGATTCATACTAAGATTAGGTCTTAAAAACACTCTTAAGTTCAAACTAGTATAATTGACGAGCCAACGAAGTTTGGCCAGCACTTCCCCTATTTTATCGACTTCTACCATATTACAAAACAATTCCTAAAAAACATCCACAATATCATAATCAAGAATTTATATTCAATTTAATCTCAAATTTATCCAAAATCCCTTTTCAAGTTCATCTCATAGTCATCTTCTTCACTTTAACACTTTATGACTTTCCACTTTAAATCTTTTCCTTTCCAAGAGTTGCTAAACCTTTACATCAAACCAACCATGTAAATAATAGGAAGAACATACCTTATAATAGAGGAACTTAACCTTCCCCAACTCCTTTCAAGGCCAAGTTCATCACAACTTTGAAGAGAAACATGAACAATCACCTTCCATGGATTATCTTTGATGTTTTGATGTTGATCTTTTCTCTTGATGGTATGGAAAGGTTTGGAGGGTTATGGAACCTTTAAGAACTCTCAAGAACTCTCTAGAAGTGTGGAGAAATAAGTGTGGAATGTTGAAATAAAAATGGGATCTTTTGGGATTTAAAAAGGTGACAAAATCGCTCCCCCGCACCAATTTGCGGTGGAGATGCGGCTCAGCATATTGGATATGCAGTCGCATCTCCCCTCCTCTCCTTAGGGAGGAGGTTGGGCAGTGAGACCAGCCCTTTTGGTGAGTTTGCAGCCAGTTTTCTACACAACAAACTGGTCCACAAACTCCGATTTTCGGCGAAAAGTGTTCTTTTCGATTCGTTTGACCTCCAATCCTTATGGAACCTTCTTGGCACTTATATAAAACTTCATTAAAAATCTATGGGGACCTATAAATCCCCCTCAAGGTAATTCTAAGAAATGTATAACTCAAATGATATGAAATCTTCCCAAAACATGACTCAAATTCCAATTTCTTCAGCGATCTTACTTCCGCCGATTCATGTGACTCCAAAACCTTAAGGTACACACTTAGAGTTACCAAATAACCTCCTTAACCTTATTATGGATTCATTTCCACTTTAGGCTTGCGTTAATTTACTCATAATGTAAACGACGTGAAATTTCCAAGATGTAACATTCCTCCCCCCTTAGGAACATTCGTCCTCGAATGTTAGACTCTTAGGGATTCTATAAATTTTTTTTGCCAAAGTTTACTTTGTAATTATGCCACTACCATCCTATCACAATAACCCAAAAATATACAACACCTCACAGGGCTACACAATAACAATAATGGCCACACACGACCAAGAAATTACAAAAAGAAAGCATTACGTACCTGGAGACAATGGTGGCTCTGCCTGAACTTCCTCTGGCAAATGTAGATACCTGGACTTCATATCTTTCTCAGCTTCCCAAGGCATTTCTTCTCTATTATTGTTTCTCTATAGAAATTTAACTGAAGCAACATCTTTAGTCCTGAGTCTCCAAACTTGTCTATCTAGAATCGCAATGGGAATTTCTTCGTAAGATAATTGCTTGGTGATCTGGACATCTTCCTTAGGTACAATTCTGGAAGGATCTCCAATGCACTTGCGAAGCATTGACGCATGGAAAACTGGGTGGACTGACTCTAAGTCCGGAGGTAGATCTAACTCATAAGCCACCTGGCCTACCTTGCGTACAATCTTGTGAGGCCCAATATACCGAGGGCTAAGCTTGGCCTTTTTACCAAATCTCATGACGCCTTTCATTGGCGACATGTTCAAGAATACCCAGTCATTCACTTGGAACTCTAAGTCTCGCTGGTGATTATCTACATAAGATTTCAGACGACTCTGAGCTGTTAATAATCGATCCTGAATAAGTTTGACCTTTTCCATGGCTTGCTGGATCAAGTCTGGCCCTACCAACTTAGTTTCTCTCACTTCGAACCACCCAATAGGTAATCTACACTTGCGCCCATATAAAGCCTCATACGGGGCCATTTGGATGCTGGAATGATAACTATTGTCATAAGCGAACTCTATAAGTGGTAAGTGATCATCCCAACTACCTCTGAAATCTAACACACATACCCGCAACATATCCTCGAGAGTCTAAATGGTACGGTCCGCTTGTCCATCAGTCTGTGGATGAAACACTGTACTAAGACTCACCCGAGTCCCCAAGCCTTCTTGGAAGGACTTTTAGAAATTAGCTGTGAATTGTGTTCCGCTATCAGAAATAATAGATACTGGAACACCATGGAGTCGTACTATCTCTTTGATATAAAGCTTTGTATAATCCTCAGCTGCGTATGTAGTTCTGACAGGTAGAAAATGAGCTGACTTCGTAAGTCTATCCATAATTACCCATATAGAATCATACTTACGCTGAGAACGGGGAAGACCTGTAATGAAATCCATATTAATCACTTCCCATTTCCAAGTCGGAATTTTCGTAGCTTGCAACAATCCTCCAGGCTTCTAATGCTCAATTTTTACCTGCTGACAGTTAGGGCATTGAGCTACGAACTCTGCTATGTCTTTTTTCATTTCGTCCCACCAATATATAGATTTAAGATCATGATACATTTTTATCGCTCCCGGATGAACAGAATAACGGGAACAATGGGCTTCCTCCAAAATCTGGTGACGTAATCCTGCAACATCAAGGACACACAATTTGCCTCGACATCTGAGAACTCCATCTGCTAAAATCTCAAAGGATGACTTTTTCTTCTTCTGAAGTGTATTCCTGTAATGAACTAATATAGGATCCTCATACTGGCATTTTTTCACCTCAACTACTAATGACGAAACAACTGAATTCTGAATAGTAACTCCCATATTGCCCGAGTCCATTAACCGGACTCCTAGGCTAGCTAACTGCTGAAGCTCACGAGCTAACTCTCTCTTCTCTGGCTGAATATCGCATAAGCTACCCATAGATCTATAGCTAAGAGCATCAGCCACGACGTTCGCATTCCCTGGATGATAAATACTAACATCATAATCTTTCAACAGCTCCAACTATCGCCTTTGCCATAAATTCAACTCTTTCTGCTTGAAAATATACTGAAGACTCTTATGATCTGTATAAATATCAACGTGAACACCATACAAATAATGGCTCCACATCTTCAATGCATGAATCACAGTAGCTAAATCTAGATCATGGGTTGGATAGTTTTTCTCGTGTTTTCGCAACTGCCTTGAAGCATAAGCAATAACTTTATCGTGTTGCATCAACACACAACCTAACCCCACTCTCGAAGCATCACAATAAACAACATAGCCCTCTGATCTTTCTAGAAGTGTCAGAACTGGGACTGAAGTCAATCTATCTTTTAGCTCCTGAAAACTGCGCTCACAAGCATCCGTCTATTGAAATTTAGCTAATTTCTGAGTCAGTTTTGTCAATGGTGCAGAAATAGAAGAAAAGCCTTCTACAAATCTTCTGTAATAACCCACCAAGCCCAGAAAACTATGAACCTCCGTAGGTGTTGTAGATCTTGGCTAAGTCTTTGAGGCTTCAATCTTCTGGGTATCCACCCGAATGCCATCAGCCGAAATAATATGCCCCAAAAAAGTCACAGAATTCAACCAAAACTCACATTTTGAAAATTTTACATATACCTTCCGAGCCTGAAGAACTCTAAGGACAGTACGTAAGTGATCTGCATGTTCTGCCTCGGATCGAGAGTATACTAGGATATCGTCGATAAACACAATCACAAATGAATCTAGAAAAGGTCCGAACACACTGTTCATCAAATCCATGAATACCGCCGGCGCATTAGTCAATCCGAACGACATTATCCAAAATTCAAAGTGACCATATCGGGTTCTGAAGGCCGTCTTTGGAATATCTTTCTCCTTAACTCTCACCTGGTGGTACCTAGATCTTAAATCTATTTTTGAGAACCATTTAGCACCCTGCAACTGGTCAAATAAATCATCAATTCTTGGTAGAGGATATTTATTCTTGATCTTCACCTTATTCAGCTGTCTGTAGTCAATACACATTCGCAAGGAGCCATGTTTCTTTCTTACAAACAATACAGGTGCTCCCCACGGCGATGAATTAGGCCTGATAAAGCCTTTCTCCAGCAAATCCTTCAATTACTCCTTCAACTCTTTCAACTCTGCAGGAGCCATTCTATAAAGAGGAATAGATATAGGCTTAGTATTCGGTAGCACATCGATAGCGAAGTCAATCTCTCGTTCGGGTGGAAGGCCTGGAAGCTCATTTGGAAACATGTCTGGAAACTCATTCACTACATGGACAGATTTAAGAGTTGGCGACTTTGCCTCTATATCCTGAATCCGAACTAAATGATAAATATAAGCTTTAGCAATCATCTTCCTTGCCTTGAGATAGGAAATAAACCTACCTCTCGGAGACGCTGTATTTCCCTTCCACTCTAAAAAGCGGTTCTCCCGAAAATTGAAAACGAACCATTTTTGTTTTACAATCAACATTGGTATAACAAGAAGCCAACCAATCTTATACCCATAATAACATCAAAATCTACAATTTTCAGCTCATTTAGATCAGCCGTAGTATGACGGTCACATATCACAACCACACAATTTCTAGATACTCGGCTCGCTATCACTGGGTCACCGATGGGTGTAGACACTTCAAAAGGTTTAATTGACTCAGGTTTCACCCCAAATTGACCAGCAACATAAGGAGTAACATATGACAATGTAGAGCCTGGATCAATCAATGCATATACATCATGAGAAAATACCGATAATATACCTGTGACAACATCGGGGGAAGACTCGAGATCCTGTCGCCCAGCCAGTGCATTAAATACGATGCGAGGTCCACTCGAACTAGGCGCTCCTCCTCTACCTCTACCATGACCGGCTGGTGTCTGTGAGCCTTGCCCCGGAGGGCGTATAGATGATGAAGAACTAGCTGCTGACCCTGTGGGCTGAACCGTAACCCTACCACCTCAAAATGGACACTCATGCATAATATGGCCTGACTGGCCGCAAGTATAGCAAACATCCAAACCTAATCGGCACTGTCCCTAATGTAACTTACCGCACTGAGTACATCGTGGTAAGGGTGGTCTCGTCTGGCCTGAATCATCCCTATACTGGGAACCCAAAGCTCTGGAACTTTGGCCTGGTCCGGATTGAATAGGTCTATAAAATCTCTGGCCCGCATATCGTGGAGGTGCACTAGTCGCTTAATAGCCTAAGTGCCTAGAATACTGCTGCCTCTGACCCTCTCTAAACTCGCTAACAGGACCTAAGGATCTAGCCCTCTTACTATTACCCCTATCATGCTCACGCTCACTCCTTCGTGCCGTTCCTCCAAATTCTGAGCATGGGCTTGAATATGAGAAATATCCATACCCTCCTGAAGTAAGGCCGTCAAAAAATCATCCATCAAATGTGGCCCCAAATCATTCACACACCGATGAACGCGATCTCTCATATCAGCTACCATGGCCGGAGCATATTTGGCCAAAGAATTAAAATGAAGGTTATACTACCACTCATAATTCCCTGCCTAAGATTTAAGAACCATCAAAGAACCTGCGGCGGCAAATAGTGTCGAGGAGGAAAGCATCTTGGCCATACCGATGGAGGTGCGGTCACAACCCAACAAGAGTGAATACTAGCTACCGAGCACCTCTTATCATACAATCTATCACTCAACTTGAGCAAACATAATTCCCAACATACTTGCGGTGAAATGGTCACTAAATATCTTCACAAAGTATGTCTATATATATATATATAAGCTCTCGAGGTGTCAAAAACGATATACAAAATATAGACTAAGGTGATCACGAGACATCTACTACCCACACATATGTATCTACGAGCCTCTAACTGGAATACTGGACATCAGGACGGGACAGGACCCCGCCATGCCCCAAATATGTACACAAAATAATATATGCGATAAACTACTCAGTAGTGAAAGTGCTCTACCGACAAGGCTCCTAGATGCCGCATTGTCTCCCCGTCTACATGGGATGAACACAGCGTCCACAAGAAAGGACGTCAGTACCAGTAATGTACCGAGTATGTAAGGCATGAACACCAATATAATAAGACATATGGAGCATAACGGGAGATAAGGGAATAACATGTACATCTGGATGCCTCTTAGGGCGGATACCATGCATGCTTAGCTTTTCATAAAATCTTTCTCATACTTAGACACATCGCAATAGTGCTGTGGAACGTGCAGCCTGATCTTTTCCAATATATCCCGCGTCCGGGCATCATAATATACCAACTGATCACGTGGTTGTACGTATATAACGCCTCGCCCTTTTCCCACAATATGTACATATGTATATGTATATGTATATGTATATATATATATATATATATATATATATATATATACATATATATATATGTACATATATATATGTACATATGTACATATATATGTACATATGTACATATATATATATATGTATCTACATATATATACATATATATCTATATATATATAGATATATCTATATATATATAATATATATCTATATATACATATGTACATATATATATATATATATATATATATAATATATCTATATATTATATATATATAATATATATAGATATATATATATATATAATATATAGATATATATATATAATATATATATATATATATATGTACATATGTGTATATATATGTACATATATATATATATGTATATATATATGTACATATATATATGTGTATACTAGTTATGTGAGGCTGAAACTCAAGATATAAAAGCAGATATTTTAACTAAAGAAATATAATTTGTGTTAGTACAAGTGTACAACAACAACAACAACAACCATA
>NW_026727032.1:0-77500 GCF_029784015.1 Lycium ferocissimum | reverse complement strand
CACATATATATATATATATATATATATATATATATATATATATATATATATATATATATATATATATATATATATATATAAGTAGATATATACACATATGTACATAAAATATATATATACACACATATATATATATATATATATGTACACATATATATATGTATATATATACACACACACACACACACACACACATATATATATATATATATATATATATATATATATATATATATATATATATATATATATATATAAGTAGCATGCATGAGAGCCCAAAGAAAGCTATGATTCTATCGGAGTGACGTAAGGTCGGTAACCTCCGATTATATTATGAAATAATCATCATCGCTCTATCTCACCTTGAAGGAACAATTATTGTAAGGTGAGACCAACAACAATGAATAAAATCGAGAAAATCATGAAATAAGCTCAATAATCTCATAATAGCATTAAAATCATAAGCTTTGGGATTTCTAGAATTAAAGTTATCATAATCATGTTCATCATAGAAAACATCTCATCTTTAGTATCATAAGAAGCTTTTAAGAATCATGAACTTCTAACTTTCGAAAGTAAGAAGGCGATGGAAACATATATGGAATCATAACATAGGAATCATGTCTTTTGAAAGAAAGGGACTAGCCTTAACATACCTGAAATTTCACGTTGCGGCTTTTCCGCGTATTTCCGGTCTCGCAATCTACCTATAAGACCATTCATACTATGGTTAAGCTCACTGTTATATACTTATCCTAAACCTTCAAATTAAACCTCCTTAAAATTTGCCAAAATTCGGACAAAGATCTCCCCTGTTTATATGCCTAACCCGAATTCATAATTCAGCAACCAACAACAATACCAACATCAATCATAATATTCTCAATACCAAAATACCCCATAAACATCTCTTATGGTGTTTATCCCATACTTCCACCAACAGAACTACTATACGACTATTTGACAGTTCTATCTCCGTAAATAAACCAAAATTAACATTAATAATAAGAGATTCTTACCTCTCTCCCAATAATATTGTTGTATCTTCACTTTTCCACCTTGAACTGAGCCAAACACATCGCTATACGATTTTTGTAATCGCAACTATATGCTATCTTGATCGGAATTTAGGAATTATACCTGCTTTAGGCTTAAAATTTGGCTTGGGGAGTTGGGGAGAACTCTCTAGAATTTTGGAGAGTATTAGTGGTGTTGGATGAGGAAAATAAGGGGGCAACCCCTTTTTATAATGGTCCACGTTCTGCCTGGACCGACTTAAAATTTGTTCAGTGCGATCGCGCCCCGTTTGGGTGTGGTCGTGCAGGCTTAATTTTTCTGCCTGCGCGTTCGTTCAGTGAAAAGGTTATAACTCTTGATCCCGATATGGTATGAGATCCCACGACCTATGGTTGGAAAGATAATTCAATTATCTACAACTTTTGTTTTTGGCATATCTCCAAAATCCAGACTTTTAATGGCGTTTTGGCCTCTTCAAGTCAGATAATCCGAAAATGTATCCTTAAATCATCCTTTTGGAGGGCTTATGCCCATATTTAGCTTAAGGGTCCTTCTTAAGACTTGCTCAACTTCCCATGTACTACTCACATATCCCTTCATATGTCCTTTATAAAACTCTGGCATGTGGGCCCCACCTTAACTTACAGTTACGAGGGCTATTCATCAAGTAACGTACTAACTGATTTACACCATACGGTTTCGAAATGTCATATGTATATTATTATTACACTCTTATGATATAACATTCATCCCTAAACCGAGCCTCAAAATTGCTCAGCGCGTTCGTTCCCTGTGGTGGCGCGTTCGCGCTGTGTTGGCCCTTGGCCTCCTGCGCGTTCGCGCCACTCCCTGGCGCGTTCGCACAGACCATTTTCCTGGCCTGCTAGCCCGACTTGTAACGTCCATATCTCCTTACCCTGATGTCATATTGAAGGGCGGTTTGTTGCGTTGGGAACTAGACTTCCCGAACTTCACTTTAGATTTTTGTTTCACTTCAAAACTCTTAATATACTAAAAGATATTCTTTCTCCCATTTAGACCAAAGTTTTCGTACCAAACCTTGCCCAACTTTCCTTCAAAGCCCCGGAAGCTTAATCTCCTTAGTTCACTTATTTTCTTATCCTTCTATAACCTGTTACGTGAACTCAAACTCTTATAATTATAAGACGAGCACCTATGATCTTGCATCTTCTCGACAATAACTCCGATGTCTGCAATTGAATAGCTAACACCTAACGAATCCCAACGTACAGAAACTACGGGGTGTAACATTCCTTCCCCCTTAAAAACATTCGTCCTCGAATGTTAAGCTCTTAGGAATTCCACGAAAATTTCACCGGAATTTCCCCTATAACTGGACCACTATCATCCTGTCACAACGTCCCAAGATATACAGTGCCTCACAAGGCCACAACACCAATATTTATATTGGCCATGCATGACCGAAAAATCCTTCAAAAAATGTAGTACATACCTAAGGGTGATGGCGTCTTTGTCGGAACTTCTTCTGAGGGTGAAAACAAATATAGGTCCTGGACTTCCCACTTTTTTTTCAGCCTCTCAAGTTATTGTTGTTTCTCCACAGGACTTAATGTTACACCTTGGAAATTTTGCGTTAGCGTACAGTGAATAGACTAATGAAGGGTACGATGTATATGATGTCTTGGTAAGTAAGAAATAATATTTGATAATTCTAAACGAGATTTCAAAGACATTTAAGGTAGGAGACGAAAGTTGTTAAGGAAGGGAAGGTATACGTGTATCGGAAGAGATTTACGAGCATCAAATTAATAATGATTTAGTAGTGTCTCGGAGAAAAGTTATAATGTCCCTTAGATTGTTAATGAAGTGTTAAACAAGTGCTTAGAAGGTTCCATAAGGATTGGAGATCAAACGAACGACGGAGATCATTTCAGGGGAAAGGGGTTATACGACCGACTTATACGGTCCGTATAACATTATACGATCCGTATCAGGGTCCACATAACACCCAACACGAAGATATTTTCCCTGATGGTGAACCACGGGCACTTATACGGACCGTACAATGTTATACGGACCGTATAAGTGGTCCGTATAATGCCCGACGTGCTGATTAATTTGCGGATATAAATACATGTTCCCACTTCACTAATTTCACTTTCCCACACTTCTTCATCTCTCTCAAGACCTCTAGAAGGTTCTACATACTTCATCTACAAGAATACAAAGGAAAGCAAAGATCAATATCAAGAATTCAAGTGAACCAAGTGTATGAAACTCATTAAAGTTCATCCAAGCCAAGAAATTCCAAGAGAAGTGAACTAGGGTTTTGGTACAAGAAGAGTATTGCCACTCAAGGCTTATTCCTACATTATCTAAGGTTAGTTTTATGGTATTTCCATGTTATTTAAGGTCTTGAAAAGTTGAAACACTTGGATTGTAGAAGAATATAGAAAATGGGTTATAAATGTGGGAATAGTGTCATTGTTGAGTAGTAGTTTGGATTGAATCATGATTATTGATATGTTGTGATTGTAAGTAAGTTATGAATGACATTTGGAACATGGGATAAGCATTATATATGAGAGAATGCGATAGTGAACTATGATCATGATTATGGAGGAATTGAAGTGAAATTGTGAAATGTGGATAATGTAAATGAATGATGATTGTTGTTTATGATATTGTGATTGTTGTTATGGATGTTTGGGAGTTGATATGGAATATGGAGGAAGTTGCATAAATAAAGGAAATGCTGCCCAATTTTCCCTAGCTTTAGTAAGCACGTTCTTATAATCGTTTAGCTAATGTTAATACGAATTCTCTTGAAGGCATAAGCGTGGGCATTGAAGGAGAACAAGCAAGCGATAGATTAGTTAAACGAAAAAGGTATGTGAGGCTGGTCCTTTCTTTCTAAGGCATGAATCTTATGGCATGATTTTCCTCCTTCTTCAAGAATTTCCTACATTCCGGAAAACTAAGAGTCTATGTTCATGAATAGCCATATGAGATAAGAGATACATTACGAATATGATAATGATGATGATGAGCTTAAGTCTAACGATTCTAGAGTTCATGATATGATGTTCCTACAAAGCTAATGATATTAACTATGTTCCATTAATGTTGTCTATTGTATACACTCACCTTATATGCTAATTCCTTCAAGGTTAGGCAGAATGTTTATAAATGCTCCATAATGAAATCGGGGGTTTACGACCTTATGTCACCCCGATAAAGTATAGTTATCTTTGAGCTTTTATGCATGCATTATGATGAGTATGTGATGATGATGTTACACCGCGCCTAAATGGCCAGGCTGACATCGCTAAGGCGGGCAACGTATACACCATGTCTAGATGGCATGGGCAGACACCACTAGTGGGCGGCATGAGATGGTACCCCGGACGCGAGAGTCCTGGATGCAGGCTAATGATTATCACGCCGTACCTATATGGTCGGGCAACTTATACATATATGCATACATGATATGATGATGATTATGGAGTAAGCCAGTATGCATTATTTCTTTTATAATTGACAGTCAGTTACAGATTGCTCCTCATTTGATGCTTTCTTATTTCCTTGATGTACTATTATTGTTGGTGCCTTACATACTCAGTACAATGTTAGTACTGATGTCCGTTTTCTTTGGACGCTGTGTTCAAGCCCACAGGTAGAGAGGGAGGTGATCCAAACTCGTAGGAGCTATTAGCTGACTGAGAGCACTCCATTGTCCCGGAGGTGCCATTGATTATTCTTTTATGTATATATAAGTTTTGGGCACGACAGGGTCCTGTCCTATCCATATGTCTAGCACTCTAGTAGAGGCTCGTAGATACGTATGTGTGGGTACTATGATGTCACAGTTTCACCTCGTGTGTATATATATATTATTTTGATAGCCGAAGGGCTTATGTATATAAATTGAATATGTTTCAAATGAAAATAGTTTTTCTATGATTATGAGCATAAGAAATATGAAAGAACGTAGGATGAGTAATAGAATGAGTGGTGCTCGGTGGTTAGCCCCGGGTACCCGTCATGGCCCTAGCCGGGTCGTGACAAAAGTGGTATCACAGCAGTTCAGTCCTAGGAAGTGTCTACGAGCCGTGTCTAGTAGAGTCTTGTTTATGGTGTGTTGCGCGCCACACTAATAAACAGGAGGCTACGAGGCATTTAGGAAAAATGACCATCTTTCATCTTAAGAGATCGTGCGATAGATCTGTGTTATAAGATTTTCTCCTCCCTAATAGTGTGCTATGATTTCAGAAATACCGCCAAAGGGAAAAGCTAAAACTGCCCAAAAGGGCAAGACTACGATGAAAAGGTGGGTAGAAAGAGAACCGCTAATGAATGTAGAAGAGGGTGAATCACATAATGAGGCTCCATCTAATGCTTCTTCCCCTCCGCCTATTACCGAAGAACAAGAAGGGCTTCAGCTCCAGCTCCTATGCCTCCAGTTCCTCCACCGGCTACTTCAGGTCAACAAGTGACCGAAGCTATTCATCTATTGATGCAGTTAGTTGCCGCCCAAGCACAGCGGTGGAATGCGGGCCCAAGTGATCGGTCAGCTAGTACCAGAGCCCGTGATTTTATGAGTTTGAATCCTTCGAAGTTTTTTGGGTCAAAGCCGGATGAAGATCCACAAGGCTTTATTGATGAAATGTTGAGGACATTAAAGATTATTCATGCCTCCGAAACTGAATCTGTGGAGTTGGCATCGTATAGACTCCGGGATGTGGCGGTCTTATGGTATAATAATTGGATAGGATCAAGAAAAGAGAATGCTCCTCCTCCCGTTTGGCAAAAATTCGTAGATGCTTTCATCTGCCACTATTTGTCACTCGAGGTCCGCCGAGCTAGAGCGGATAGGCTCTTAAATCTAAAGCAAGAAAATATGAGTGCCCGGGAGTATAGCCTTCAATTTAATTCATTAGCTAGATATGCCCCGACTATGGTGGACGATATAGGAGATCGGGTGCATAGATTTGTGAGTGTCTTAGGGTCACATTTATTCAAAGACTGCTTGACGGCTTAATTGCAAGATGGGATGGATAACTCCCGCATTCAAGCCCATACCCAGAATCTAGAAGGACAACAACATCCGTAAAGGGGTGATCGTGATATTGATAGAGGGCAAAGTAAGAGGGCCAGATCTATGGGGGCAGGTAGTGATTACAGAGGGGGTTCAAGGCAGTCATATCCTAGACACTCAGGCTAGTCGATGACTAGTGCACCTCCACGATTTACGGGTAAGAGATTTGATCGCTCCTTTCGTTCAGGACAGGGCCAGAGTTCGAGGGCCTCATGTTCACAGTTTGGGGGAGATTATAGTCAGAGGAGACCCCCAGTACCGCGATGCAGCCAGTGCGGTAGATTACACTCCGGATAGTGTCGCCAGGGTTCGGATGCTTGCTATGCCTGTGGCCAGGTTGGGCATATCATGCGAGATTGCCCGTCGATGAGTGGTAGAGTTAGGGTTCAGCCCATAGGATCAGCGGCTGGTTCTTCTTCAGTGCGCCCGGTAGGGCAGACTCCCCAGATTCCAGTAGGCCGAGGTAGAGGCCGAGGGGGAGCATCTACTTCAGGTGCCACTCAGCCCCGCATGTATGCTTTAGCCGGATGACAGGATCTTGAGTCCTCCCCAGATGTGGTTACAAGTACATTGTCCGTATTTTCCCATTATGTGTATGCATTGATAGATCCGGGTTCTACACTATCTTATATTACTCCATATATCACTGGTCGTATTGGGGTGAAACCCGAGCCAATTAAACCTTTTGAAGTATCTACTCCGGTTGGTGATCCCGTGATAGCTAGACAAGTGTACAAAGATTGTGTAATTGTGATATGCGACCGCCAGACTAAAGCTGATTTAGTTGAACTGAAAATGTTAGATTTCGATGTGATTATGGGTATGGATTGGTTGGCCTCATGTTATGCTAATGTTGATTGCCAAATGAAAGTACTTCGATTTCAATTTAAGGAGAGCTTAGTGATTGAATGGAAGGGTAATACAGCATCTCCAAGAGGTAAGTTTATTTCCTACCTTAAGGCAAGAAAGATGATAGCTAAAGGCTATATTTATCACTTAGTCCGAGTTCATGATACCGAAGCAAAGTTTCCAACTTTCCAATCTGTTCCGGTGGTGAATGAATTTCCAGATGTATTTCCAGATGAACTTCCAGGCCTTCCTCCGGAAAGAGAAATTGACTTGGCTATTGATGTGTTGCCCGACACTAAGGCTATTTCTATTCCTCCCTACCGAATGGCCCCGGCAGAATTGAAAGAGCTAAAGGTACAGTTGAAAGATTTGCTCGAGAAGGGGTTTATTAGACCCAGTTCATCACTGTGGGGAGCATCAGTCCTATTTGTGAGAAAGAAAGATGGCTTCCTACGAATGTGCATTGATTACAGACAGTTGAATAAGGTGACGATGAAGAACAAATATCCTCTTCCTTGGATTGATGATTTGTTTGATCAATTACAAGGTGCCAAGTGATTTTTCAAAATAGACTTGAGGTTAGGTTATCATCAAGTGAGAGTTAGAGAAGAAGATATTCCTAAAACAACTTTCAGAACGAGATATGACCATTATGAATTTCGGGTGATGTCATTTGGGTTAACTAATGCTCCAGCAGTGTTCATGAATTTTCAGGCCTCTCTTGGATCTATTCGTAATAGTATTCATTGATGATATTCTGGTGTACTCTCGCACAGAATCAGAACATGCAGACCATTTACGTATTGTTCTTGAAATTCTTCGAACCAAGGAATTGTATGCTAAATTTTCAAAGTGCGAGTTTTGGTTGAATTCTGTGACATTCTTAGGTCATGTTATTTCAATGATGGCATTCAAGTTGATACTAAAAAATTAAAGTTGTGAAGACTTGGCCAAGGCCTACGACGCTTACGAAGTTCGTAGTTTTTTGGGATTGGCGAGGTTATTATAGAAGGTTCGTAGAGGGATTTTCATCTATTTTAGCCCCGTTGACGAAACTAACCAGAAGTCAGCTAAATTTCAGTGGAATGATGCTTGTGAACGCAGCTTCCAAGAGTTGAAGGACAGATTAACCTCAGCTCCAGTCTTAACACTTCCAGAAGGGCCAGATGGTTATGTTGTATATTGTGATGCTTCCGGTGTTGGGTTAGGATGCGTATTGATGCAGCATGGTAAAGTCATCGCTTATGCTTCGAGACAGCTGCGGAAACATGAAAAGAACTACCCAACTCATGATCTCGGGTGGGTACAGGTTATACATGCATCAAAGATGTGGAGACACTACTTGTATGGTGTGCATGTTGATATCTATACAGATCACAAGAGTCTTTAATATATTTTCTAACAGAAGGAGTTGAATCTACGGCAGAGGCGGTGGTTAAAATTATTGAAAGATTATGATGTGAGTATTTTATACCACCCCGAAAAGGCAAATGTAGTAGCTGATGCGCTTAGCCACCGATTAATGGACAACCTATGTGAAGTTCCTTCGGAGAGGAAAGAATTGGTTCATGAGCTTCACGAACTAGCTAATCTTGGAGTACGTATAATTGATTTAGGTAGTGCAAGAATTAGTGTTAATAATCTCACAGTTTTATCCTTGAACATAGAAGTAAAAGAGCGGCAATATGAAGATCCTCAGTTGAGCCATTATAGAGACGCATTTCATGAAAAAGAGAAGTCTCCATTTGAAATTTCTATGGATGGAATTCTTAGATACCGAGGCAGGCTATGTGTTCTGAATGTTGCAAAATTGCGTCGTCGAATTCTAGAAGAAGCTCATTATTCTCGGTATTCTATTCATCCAGGAGTGACAAAGTTGTACCATGATCTCAAGTTGATATATTGGTGGGATGGCATGAAAAGAGATGTAGCAGAATTTGTAGCCCAATGTCCAAATTGCCAGCAAGTGAAAATCGAACATCAAAAGCCAGGGGGATTATTGCAAGCAATGGAAATTCCTACTTGGAAATAGGAAGTGATTAACATGGATTTTATTGTGGGATCACCCCGTTCCCGAGGCAAGTATGATTCCATATGGGTGATCGTGGACAGACTTACGAGAGCTCTCATTTTCTTCCGGTCGAACCACATACTCGGCGAAAGATTATACAAGGTTGTATCTCAAGGAGATTGTGAGGCTTCATGGTATTCCGATATCCATTATCACGGATAGAGTAGCACAATTTACAGCCAAGTTCTGGAAATCTTTCCAAGAAGGTTTAGGTACTCAAGTAAAGCTTAGCACGACATTTCATCTGCAAACTGATGGGCAAGCCGAACGTACTCTCCAGACCTTGGAGGATATGCTAAGAGGACGTGTTCTAGATTTCGGTGGTAGTTGGAATGACCACTTACCCCTTATTGAGTTTGCATATAATAATAGCTACCATTTCAGTATTGAAATGGCTCCGTATGAAGCTTTATATGGAAGGAAGTACAGGTCTCCAATTGGATGGTTTGAAATAGGAGAAGTACAGCTAATAGGCCCTGAATGGATTCAACAAGCAGTAGAAAAAGTCAAGGTGATCCGAGATCGATTGTTAACAACCCAAAGTCACCAAAAATCTTATGCGGACAACCGCCGGTGAGACTTATAATTTTAGGTGTATTTCTGAAGGTGTCGCCAATGAAAGGTGTGATGAGATTTGGTAAGAAAGGGAAGTTAAGTCCTCGATACATTGGACCCTATAAGATTATCCACAAGGTGGGTCAGGTAGCTTATGAATTGGACTTGCCTTCAGAACTTGAATCAGTCCATCCAGTTTTCCACGTCTCAATGCTCCGCGAGTGTGTTGGAGATCCTACGAGGATTGTTCCGATAGATGATGTCCAAGTGACGGAAAAGCAAGTTTATGAAGAAGTGCCTATTGCCATATTAGACAGGCAAGTACGGAGACTTCGAAATAAGGAAGTGGCCTCAGTTAAGGTCTTATGGCGAAATAACAACCGAGAAGAGATGACTTGGGAGGCAGAAGAGAAGATGAAGTCCTCATCTCCGCACTTGTTTCATCCCCTGGAAGAGATCTAAGATGAAACATCGAGACTATGAGGTACATATGTTTTCTTTTATGCATATGGGTCGTGCGTGGCCAACTTATATTGCTATTGTGTTGTGGCCCTGTGAGGCAATGTTACTGTGGGCTGTTGTGACAGGATGGTAGTGCCATAATAAAGGGAAACTACGGCGAAATTTTTATAGAAGTCCCGATGACTTAACATTCGAGGATGAATGTTCCAAAAGGGGGGGAAGAATGTTACACCTTGGAAATTTTCCGTTAGTGTACAGTGAATAGACTAACGAAGGGTACGACGTGTATGATGTCTTGGTAAGTAAGAAATAACATTTCATGATTCTAAATGAGATTTCAAAGACATTTAAGGTAGGAGACAAAAGTTGTTAAGGAAGGCAAGGTATACGTGCTGTATCGGAAGAGATTTACGAGCATCGAATTAATAATGATTTAGTAGTGTCTCAGAGAAGAGTTATAACATCCCTTAGATTGTAATGAAGTGTTAAACAAGTGCTTAGAAGGTTCCATAAGGATTGGAGATCAAACGAACGACGGAGATCATTTCAGGGGAAAGGGGTTATACGACCGACTTATACGGTCCGTATAACATTATACGATCCGTATAAGGGTCCGCATAACACCCAACAGGAAGATATTTTCCCTGATGGTGAACCACGGACACTTATACGGACCGTACAATGTTATACAGACCATATAAGTGGTCCGTATAATGCCCGACGGGCTGATTAATTTACGGATATAAATACATGTTCCCACTTCACTAATTTCACTTTCCCACACTTCTTCATCCCTCTCAAGACCTCTAGAAGGTTCTACATACTTCATCTACAAGAATACAAAGGAAAGCAAAGATCAATATCAAGAATTCAAGTGAACCAAGTGTATGAAACTCATTAAAGTTCATCCAAGCCAAGAAATTCCAAGAGAAGTGAACTAGGGTTTTGGTACAAGAAGAGTATTGCCACTCAAGGCTTATTCCTACATTATCTAAGATGAGTTTTATGGTATTTCCATGTTATTTAAGGTCTTGAAAAGTTGAAACACTTGCATTGTAGAAGAATATAGAAAATGGGTTATAAATGTGGGAATAGTGTCATTGTTGAGTAGTAGCTTGGATTGAATCATGATTATTGATATGTTGTGATTGTAAGTAAGTTATGAATGACATTTGAAAAATGGGATAAGCATTATATGTGAGAGAACGCGATAGTGAACTATGATCATGATTATGGAGGAATTAAAGTGAAATTGTGAAATGTGGATAATGTAAATGAATGATGATTGTTGTTTATGATATTGTGATTGTTGTTATGGATGTTTGGGAGTTGATATGGAATATGGAGGAAGTTGCATAAACAAAGAAAATGCTGCCCAATTTTCCCTAGCTTTAGTAAGCACGTTCTTATAATCGTTTAGCTAATGTTAATACGAATTCTCTTGAAGGCCTAAGCGTGGGCATTGAAGGAGAACAAGCAAGCGATAGATTAGTTAAACGAAAAAGGTATGTGAGGCTGGTCCTTTCTTTCTAAGGCATGAATCTAATGGAATGATTTTCCTCCTTCTTCAAGAATTTCCTACATTCCGGAAAACTAAGAGTCTATGTTTATGAATAGCCATATGAGATAAGAGATACATTACGAATACGATAATGATGATGATGAGCTTAAGTCTAGAGATTCTAGAGTTCATGATATGATGTTCCTACAAAGATAATGATATTAACTATGTATTAATGTTGTCTATTTTATACACTCACCTTATATGCTAATTCCTTCAAGGTTAGAGCGAGAATGTTTATAAATGCTCCATAATGAAATCGGGGGTTTACGACCTTATATCACCCGATAAAGTATAGTTATCTTTGAGCTTTTATGCATGCATTATGATGAGTATGTGATGATGATGTTACGCCGCGCCTAAACGACTGGGCTGACATCGCTAAGGCGGGCAACGTATACACCATGTCTAGATGGCATGGGCAGACACCACTAGTGGGCGGCATGAGATGGTACCCCGGACGCGGGAGTCGTGGACGCAGGCTAATGATTATCACACCGTACCTATATGGTCGGGCAGCTTATACATATATGCATACATGATATGATGATGATTATGAAGTAAGCCAGCATGCATTATTTCTTTTATAATTGACAGTCAGTTACAGATTGCTCCTCATTTGATGCTTCCTTATTTCCTTGATGTACTATTATTGTTGATGCCTTACATACTCAGTACAATGTTTCTACTGACGTCCATTTTCTTTGGATGCTGTGTTCATGCCCACAGGTAGATAGGGAGGTGATCTAGACTCGTAGGAGCTATTAGTTGACTAAGAGCACTCTATTGTCCCGGAGGTGCCATTGATTATTCTTTTGTGTATATATAAGTTTTGGGCACGACGGGGTCCTGTCCCGTCCATATGTCTAGCACTTTAGTAGAGGCTCGTAGATACGTATGTGTGGGTAGTATGGTCTCACAGTTTCATCTCGTGTGTATATATATATTATTTTGATAGCCGAAGGGCTTATATATATATATATAATATGTTTATATATATATATATATATATATATTATATATATATATATATATATATATATATATATATATATGAATGAAAATGAAAATAGTTTTTCTATGGATGAGTAATAGAATGAATGGTGCTCGAATGGTTGCTCGGTGGTTAGCCCGGGTACTATCATCTTGTCACAACGTCATGGCCCTAGCCGGGTCGTGACACTTAAACTGAAGCTACGTTTTTAGTCCTCATTCTTCGAACTTATCCGTCTAGAATGGCAATGGGTACTTCTACATAGGGCAGTTGTTCCGTCATCTGGATGTCCTCTACAGGAATACTTTTGGGAGGATCCCTAATACATCTACGAAGCATCAACAGATGATACACCGGTTGAATTGACTTTAATCCCGGGGCAGATCTAATTCATAAAGTACTTGGTCTACCTTGCGCATAGCTTATAAGGCCTAACGAATTGGGGAGTGAGCTTAACTTCCTTACCAAACCTCATCACACCTTCCATTGGTGACCCTACCAGAATACCCAACTGTTAACTTTGAATTTTCGAATTTCAAACAATCTGATAATCCCCCATTCTTGTAGAACATTCATCCGAGCCATATGGACATTGGAGTGATGATTGGTACCATACGTAATTTCAATCCATATCAACTGGTTACCCAAATTTTCTTTGGGGTTCTAACATAAATGCTCATGACATATCTTTGAACGTCAGAGAGGGGTGTTCTACTCACCCATTTATCTCAAGGCGGAAAAGTGCTCAAGACGGGAAGGAATACTGGAGTAGTCTATATTCTTTAGGTTTCTCTGTGTATACATCCTATGCCTAAAATGTTTCATATCACCATTATACATATTTATGTCATCACTTTACCGCGTTCCTTTAAATATTTCATTTTCATTTCAGTCCCTCTCATTCGGTAAATCTACTTCCTTCCATCGACAGGATGTTACTAGATTCTGGATTGAATACTTTTGTCTTTAAGGCTTCCTTGTACCGTGGTTTTCTAATTATTTTGTGATGCTGAGACTTCGTATCCATGCAACTAGCTCGCGGTGGCTCCTCTACTCAACTTTCACCTTAGTCTAATCTACTTCGAATACCATCACACTCAATCCTTCTCTGCTTCTTTATTTCTGAGCTCCTCATTACACTCTTATCTTGAGTTTACACGTAATTTCTCCCTTGGTGTGTCCCCTTTCAATCTCTACTTGGTCACGCACATACTTAACTGGTCATGCTTATTGTCAATTGGCCTTTCATTTTGTCAGATTATTAGTGTAATGCCCCTTTGAGATGGTTTCTAGTTCCTTTCACCATATTCCATCTCTTGACAAGGCCTACTTCTGATCCCATACTCGCTTGTCTCTACCTTCCCCCTTAGGATGTTGGTCCATTATCCTATATTTAACATCCCATTAGTCCTCCTTTTTCTTGCAAGTACATACTTTCAGTGAATCCATAACTAGTCTTAGTTGTGACTATTCGCCGTCCGAATTTATCTGGTCGGTTGCACATATTTGTGATGAGTCACATATTCTCGTAGGCATACAAATGCTGGGTAGGCCTAAACTCCCATCAAATGGGTCTTCATGGTTTCTTTACTATTTTTTTTCCAAGATCACCTTTCCCTGTCATTCGCTTTGCTACATAAACACTCGATCTTTAGACAAGTCTTTTGGAAATTGTAATTTTATCCCTTCCATTTCTTTATTTCAACAAAAAGTTACAACTCTCATTTAATCGGACTGACACTTTGTTTTTCCTTTTATCGTACCCCTCATCCTTTTCTCAAATGACTTCTTTCACCGGACAATAACTCTAAACATATTTCAGAATACCATTGGCTTCTTTTCTTTTCTTCTCTTTTCCCTCAGAACACCATCTTTTGATAAACTGCAACTTAAGGTTCAACGTCAATCCCTCTACACTCTTCTCCGATCAGTTCACACTACCATAGGAGTATTGTACTTTGCTAGTCCAACGTACTAATAATGGGGTAACACGTGGTCCTTTTAAAATTCTTTATATGGATGTCGTGTAAACTCGCTCCTTACGCATAAGATACCTTACTCAACAAGTGGTCCCATAATTCTCGTCATAACTTAATGAGCCACACCGTTCGTACAGCGTGATTCAAAACTTCAACCTCTTCGTAACTCTTTGTTACATCCTCTCTTAGTGTTAGAAGATCCACAAGGTTTAATTCTCTTCCTCTCTCAGTTTGTCGAGTTACTGCTCTAGTAGACCTTCCTCCTATTTGGCTCGCTTCTGCCCTTCCTTCTTTGTTTCCAATACTTCCTTCTCTCTTCTCTCTCTGCTTTCCACCACACACATCACTTATACAGAGCATTAACAACTCCTGTTATATAATCGTTCGAGTAAATTTCTATATATATATATATATATATATACATCTTAAACTATACCACAGAGCACAGTTGCGGTTACAAGATTAACTAGCTGTCAGGCAAAGAGCTTTTGTAAACACATATCTCTTGATCCCTTCCCTCGAGGTATCTTTGAGGTCAATAAGGCTAGCTCATAGTGGCATGAAAGTTTTCTTCTACTATAACCATCGGATGAAGCCTAGCCTAATAATCTGATTCGGTGTTACGTGCATCGGTCTATATGTATATATCAAGTTCATTCCATAATTCGATCTTCCAAAACATAAAAAGGCTAATCAAATTCTTCTAACTTACTACTTCTTCTGGGATGCTTATCCCTTTAATTCCCCTTGGTATGTAAGACTTCTTCCTACCCCCAAACATAACATTTTTCCTTCTCATGTTCCTTATTTCATCCTAACCTATTCATCATTCCCTTAGCTTACTACATACTTGCTACGTTTATCCCGCATTTACTACTAGCTCCATCCTTGATCACTCGTTGCTGGGCCCTTTCTTTCTTCTCGCCACAATCCTACCTACAGTTTCCATAATTTCCCTTAGACTCCTGGAGGAATTTTGGCAGAGTTTCCTTTATAAACATAACAATCCCAAACCTGCACGCTCTTTCTAGAATTCCATTATTGTTTTTTTCTACACATTATGTCAATCAGCTCCCTTCGTAGAGGTTTACCTACTCATAAATCATAATTCTGGCTATCACTGGGTCACCAACAGGCATAAACATTTAAAATTATTTGATTTGGCTCGGGTTTCAACCCAATACATTCAGCAATATAATGAGCGATATATGACGACATAGAACCTGAATCAATTGATGCATATACATTATAAGAGAATATTGATAATATACCTGGGACAATATCAGGGGATAAATCAAGATCTTATCGCCCAGCTAGCACATAGGTATGATGCTGGGGTCCACTCGTAGGTATGATGCTGGGGTCCACTCAAACTGGGCATTCCTCTTCGATCTCTATCACAGCCTGCTGATATCTACGGCCTTTGCCTCAGAGGGCGTACCGATGATGAAGAGCCAACTACTATTCCCATAGGCTGAACCCTGCCTCTGCCACCTCAAAATGGGCACTCGCGTAGAAAATGACCTACCCGAGCACAGGCATAACGAACATCCGAACCCAAGCGGCACAACCCCGTATGTAGTCTACGGCACTGAGGACATCGTGGTACAGGTGGTCTCATCTGACTGAATTCACCTCTATACTAGGAATCCAAAACTCCAGAGCCCTGACCTGATCTGAGATAAGTGGGTCTATCAAACTGGTCTAGGAAACGTAGAGGTGCCTTTGGTTGTTGAATGAGCTGGGGTGCCTACACTGCTTTGCCCTTGAGGCACCTCTGAACCCACGGTCACACCCTGAAGATCTAATCCTCCTCCTGTGACCTCTATCACCATGACCCATACCTTGCCGCTGAACTTGAGCGGCTACTAACTGAGTCAGCAAAAGGATAGCCTAGCTCATCTTCTGGCTTGAAATATCAAGTGGAGGAACTGGGGGTGCCAGAGCTGGAGTGGAGACCCCTTCTTGCTCCTCTAATATAGGCGGAGTGTGGGAAGTACGAGAGGGAGCCTCATTATGGGATTCACCCTCTTCAATATTTACCCGTGACTCCCATTCAGTCCGCCTTTCTATTGCAGGCTTGCCCTTCTGGGTGGCTGTTGCTTTCGACTTCTCAGGCTGAAAACGTAACACTCGATTAAGAAGAAGAAATCCTCATATTATAGCTCTATCGCATGATCTATGAAGAAGAAAGATGGTCATGGTTCCTAAATACCCCGCAGCCTTTTGTTTATAAGTGTGGCGCGCTTCACACCCATAAACAAGACTCTACTGGACACGGCTCGTAGACACACCCTAGGACAGAACTGCTCTGATACAACTTTTGTCACGACCCAACAAGAGGGCCATGACGGGTACCCAGTACTAGCTACCGAGCACCTTTTATCATACCATCTATCACTCAACTTGAGCAAACATAATTCCCAACATACTTGCGGTGAAATCGTCACTAAATATCTTCACAAAGCATGTATATATATATATATATATATATATATATATATATAACCTCTCGAGGTGTCAAAAATGATATACAAAATATAGACTAAGGTGATCACGAGACATCTACTACCCACACATATGTATCTACGAGCCTCTAACTGGATTACTGAACATCAGAATGGGATAGGACCCGCCATATCCCAAATATGTACACAAAAGAATAAACCGATAAGCGACATATTACACCTCAGAAATTTTGAATTTTGTTGCCTTGTGGATAGGCTAATGTGAGCTTAAGGTGATTATGAAATCCTTACGAGATTAAGGGAAGTATTAGGTAGCTTAAAGTGCGTACCAGAAGATTTTGAAGTCATACGAATGTGTGAAATTTAGTTTGTTGAAGGAAGTGAAATATAAGTCGTGTTCGGAAAGGTTTTCGCTATAATTGAGCTAATAATTATTTGGTGATGTCTTGAGGGGATGCTATAGGGCCTATTGTACGGTTAATGAAGTATTATGTAAGTGACAAGAAGGTTCTATGAGGATTTGAAGTCAAACGAATCAACGAGAGAAAGTTTCGCATAATCGAGTTATACGACCACTTATATGGTCCGTATAACTTTATACGGTCCGTATAAGGAGGGTCCGTATAACATGACCCTTACAGAAAGGGTCATTTTCTTGGTGATGTTATACCACCACTTATACGGTCCGTATAAGGGGGTCTGTATAACTTGACCGTTATAGAAAAGGACTTTCCCATGGTGGTGTTATACGGTCCGCTTATATGGACCGTATAATATTAAACGGACCGTATAAGTCCATCGAGCTGATTCTTATATTTTTGTATAAATAGATGACCTTGTTCTTTTATTTAATTTTTCATTCTCCACAATTCTTGAGAGCTCCAAACCCTTCTCCAAGCATATTCCGCTCCAACCCAACAGAAAACAAAGATCAAGAGGTCAGAATCAAGGTACCCCTGTGTTAGAAGTCTTACTAGGGTTAGTAGACTACAAGAGATTCTTGGGTATTGAAGCTAGGGTTTTCACCTAAGTTGGTAGCTGCTCCAAAGCTCATTCCCATGAGATAAAGGGTTAGTTTTCATGCTTATTTCATGTTATCATGAATGCTTGGTTGTTGAAGAACTTGGGTAGAAGAAGAAGAAAGTAGAAAATGAGGGCTAAATGTAACTTTTATGATGTGTTTGAGTAATAAGCTAACTTGAGTCATGATTCTTAGCATAATATGGATGTAATCTTGTTATGGAAGGTAGTAATGGTGATAAGGAAGTATTGTATGAAAATGTGCTAAGAATGGGTGTGAAGTTGTTAGTATAAGTTGAGCATGAGAATGAATTTTGAAGGCTTTATGGAATGTGATTACTTGATTATGATATTGTGGATGTTATTGTGGTTGTTGAGAGTTGTTTTCTAATATTGTGGAAGTTGACGAAATAGGGGAAATGCTGCCCAATTTTCAGTAGATCATGAATTATTCTAGTTTGAATTGAAGAGTGTCATTAAGGCTTAACCATGGTATGAATCCTTCTAAATGTAGATTGTTCAAGCTTCGACAGTGAACGTTAAGTAGTTAAGAAGGCGAAGAGGTATGTAAGGCTAACCCTTCTTTGATTAAGGCATGGTTCCTTTGCTATACACCCTTTCATGAGTTCCATAATGTCCTCCAAATGACTCTATCTCTAAAGTTACTAAAGCTTATGATCCTCGATACTTTCACGATTCTATTGCTTCCCTTACATGATTGTTGATCCTCCAAGGATAGATGTAACGAAAACGATGATGGTAATGATGTCGATGACACTTATGGACTCTTATGTACACGTGTCTAAGTAAGAATGACTATTATGTAACACTGAGCTTATATGGCCGGGTATGATACCTATCGCACACACACCACTGCAGTTGGGTACGGATAACACTGAGCCTTGGTAGGGCCAGGTATGTATAATCACCAAGCCTTGTCATGGCTGGGTATATGAAACGCCGAACCATCATACAAATACATATATATATATATATATATATATATATATATATATATATATATATATATATATATATATATATATATATATATATATATATATACATACATATATATGAGTAAGCATTAGAAATGGAAGGTCCCTATGAGAGACAAGTAAGTAAATATGATGACGGCCACTAGAGGTACAAACGACTCTATTACCTCCTGATTCTTCTACCTTATGATATTTCTTATGCTATTTCTTATGATGTTGATTATGCTTTACGTACTCAGTATATTATTCGTACTGACGTCCTTTTATTTGTGGACGCTGCATCATGCCCGCAGGTGGATAGGGAGACAGGCTTGATCCATAGATTTCTTATTCGTGGGCCCCATGTAGAAGCTCCATTTCATCGGAGCTACAACTTTTGGATATTATTCTTTTGTGTACATACATATGGGCATGGCGGGGGTCCTGTCCCGCCTATATGATGTTACATACTCTTCTTAGAGGCTCGTAGACAGTTGTGTATGGTTAGATGTCTTGCAGCCTTGTCGGCTCATATTTTGTATATTATTTTGATAGCATCGTCGGCTTGTGTATATGGATATAGGAAAAGTTATTGATGATGTTATGAATGTGTTGTTGCCCAATGAGTTTTAGCATTAGTGACGTATAGAAATCATGCGTTGGCCATACGGTTCACCTAGATGTAAATGTGAATATACGATAAGAGGTGCCCGAGTGGGTTAGCACCGGGTGCCTGTCATGGCCCTCTAGTTGGGTCATGATAGAAGTGGTATCAGACCAGTTCTGCCCTATGGTGTGTATACGAGCCGTGTCCAGTAGAGTCTTGTTTATAGGTGTGTTGCGCGCCACGTTTATAAACAGGAGGCTGCGGGCATTTTAGGAATGAATGACCTTCTTTCTTCATAAGATCGTGCGATAGAGCCATGATATAAGGATTTCTCTTTCCTTAGCCGTGTATTATGTATTTCAGAAATGCCTGTAAAGAAAAAAGCTACGACAACTCAAAAAGACAAGACAGTGGTAGAAAAGCGGGCTGAAAGTGTACCGCCAATGGTTGTAGAGGAGGGTGAGTCCCAGAATGCGGCTCAATCTCAGTCCTCCCACTCAGTGCCTATTTTTGAGGAGCATGAGGGGAGTCTCCCCGGGCTCCTCGACCCCAACTCCTCCACCAGATGCTTCAGGCCAAGATGTGAAAGAGGCCATTCATTTACTTACTCAGTTGGTTGCTGCTCAGACTCAGCGACAAGGTACAGGGCAAGGTGATAGGGCTGTTAGTGCAAGGGCTCGTGATTTTATTAGCTTGAATCCTCCAGAATTTTTCAGGTCAAAATCGGATGAGGACCCTCAAAAGCTTATTGATGGGATGTTGAGGACACTCCAGTTAATACATGCTTCAGATATTGAATCGGTAGAGTTAGCATCCTATAGATTGTGGGATGTCGCGGTCATTGGTATACGGTTTGGATGGCTTCACAAGTGAGTCACGCACTCTCCCGTATGGCAAGAATTTGTGGGATGACTTCCTCCGACATTACTTACCTCCAGAGGTTCAGCGGGCTAGAGCCGAAAAGTTCTTGAATCTTAGGCAAGGAAGTATGAGTGCCTTAGAGTATAGTCTCCGCTTCAATTCTTTGGCTAGGTATGCTCTGGTCATGATAGCGGATATGGGTGACCGAGTACACCGATTGTGAGAGGCCTAGGGCCACATTTGATGGATAGGTATTTGACGGCGTCCCTTCAGGACAACATGGATATTTCACGCATTCAAGCCTATGCCCAAAATTTGGAAAAAAGCCAACAACAGCTAAGAAGTGAGCGTGAGCATGACAGAGGGTATAGCAAGAGGGCTAGATCTTGGGGTCCGACGAGTGAGTTTAGAGGCGGGCAAAGACATCAATTTTCTAGGCATTCAGGTGATTCTATGACTAGTGCGACTCCACGGTTTATAGGCCAGAGATTTGATAGATCTATTTATTCTGAGCCGAGCCAGAGTTTCAGGGCTTCAGGTTCTCGATTCAGAGGTGATTCGGGTCAGGCGAGGCCACCCGTGCCATGATGTTCCCAGTGCGGGAAGTCACATTGGGGCCAGTGCCGACTAGGCTCAGAGGTTTGCTATACATGCGGTCGGCCAGGCCATATCATGCGTGATTGCCCCTCGGTTGGTAGCAAGGGTAGGGTCCAACCTTCAAGATCGGCAATCGGGTCTTCATCATCTATACACTTTATGGGTCCGGGTTCACATACGCTAGTCAGCCATGATAGAGGCAGAGGGAGAGTTCCCAGTTCTAGTGGCCCTCAGCACCATATTTATGCTTTGGCGGGACGCCAGGATCGTAAGTCTTCCCCCGATGTCTTCACAGGCATATTATCGGTATTTTCTCATGATGTATATGCTTTGATAGATTCAGGCTCCACATTGTCATATGTTACTCCATATATTACGGGTCGGTTTGGGGTCAAACAGGAGTCGATCAAACCTTTTGAGGTATCTACACCCGTGAACATAGCTAGCGCGTGTATATAGGAATTACGTAGTTGTGATTTGTGACCATCGTTACTATGGTTGATTTACACGAGTTAAAAATGGTGGAATTTGATGTTATCATAAGTATAGATTGATTGGCTTCTTGTTATGCCAACGTTGATTGTAGAATGAAATGGTTGGCTTTAGCTTTTCGGGAAAACGCTTTTTAGAATAGAAAGGACATCTTGCGTCTAAAGGTAGGTTTTATTTCCTATCTTAAGGAAAGAAAAATGATCACAAAAGGTTATATTTACCATCTAGTTCGGGTTCAAGATGTAGAAAATTTGAACCGCCAACTCTTCGATCACTGTGGTGAATGAGTTTTCGGATGTATTCCCGAAAGAGCTTCGAGGCCTCACTCCCGGAAAATGAGATTGATTTCGCTATAGATGTGCTACGGATGCCAAGCCCATATCTATTCCTCCTTACGGGATGGCTTGTTATATCCCGTATTTCGGACATTAGGACAATCCGGTTAACTATGATAAGTTGGGGACAAGACCGTTCGAGATCGATCGGGACTTTTGACCTTCGATTTTATTTTGAGACATAATTTGTTCATGAATTGGTTGGCATGGAACATTTAGGAAAATTTGGGGTTAAAAGTGAAGTGTTGAGAAGTTGGTAATTATTGGAAAAGAGGCCATGTTGGCTGTGTGGTTGGAAGTGGACCCCACACATTTTGTGGCCAAATTTAATTGGTCCAAGAAGTCATCTTTTATGGCCTAGGGAAGTTGAGGCCGTGTGCATGGTATAGCCGTGTGGATATATGTGTTGTGTTGAAGTGATGAATTAAATTCTAGTTATCATGTTTGGTTGTTGTAATGTGAAGGAATGGGTGAGAATCATCAATATGTGTATGTAGTGTTGGTGAATATATAGGCCATGATATGTGACAAAGAATGGATTAATTTTATTTAATATTTTGATTGTTGTCGTTATAAATTCTATGTTGACGATAAGAGTTTAATGACAAGATGGATGTTGTAAGTGTTGCGGGGCTGATTTGGAGGTTATTGTGCATTTGATGTAATTTGTATATTTGTGAGAATGACATTGTTAGAGTGTGAATTGTTGGTGCAAATCATGATTCGGAAGTTGAGAATGTGTTATGGATGTGGTTCACGGGTTTGGGACAGTTTTCGGGTAAGTTGGAGCATTTGTTGGATTGTTGGAAATATTGTGTGAATTGTTTAAAGAGTTCTTGAATGTTGTTTGAATGGTTTCGGATTGGTAATTGAATATGTAAGAGCATTAGTGTAGTTTGATTGTATATTGGTTTGTATGTATGTAATTGTAATGAACAATTGGAAAGTTGTCGGAATGTGTGGAGAAGAATTATTAATGTTCGAATGTGTTTCGAATTGATTGTGGATATTGTTGGAGTGATTGATGGTGTTATTGTTGTTGAATTTGGCCGAGTTGAATTCTCGGGGTTGTGCATTTTGTGGGAAGTCTGCCCAAATTTTCGTAGAATTATGTGTTAATTTGGAAATGAACTCCTAAATGCCTATAGTTAATGTTGGTATTTATTGATGTTATGTAGAGCTTGGGGAGTCCGAGACATAAGTTTGATTTGGATTAGCTTTGAGAGCGAGCGAGGTATGTGAAGCTTACCCTTCTTTCCTTTTGGCATGACCTAGACGCAAGTAAGTTATGATATGTTATGAGCCTTGGGGGAAATTCTATTCTTAAAGTTCGAGCATGCTTATGATTCATATGTGCCTCTTAATGTTAGCATTCTTGATATGGTCGTATTATGGTCCTTGTGTCTTCTGTATGATTGGATTTTTAAGCCGCATAAAGAGATTTTGTTGTAAAAGATTCTCGTAACTACGAACGTCCGTAACTTTCATAGCATTTAACCGGATTGCTTCGATATGCTCGTAAATGATTCCATAACGTATTATGACTTTAGATTCGTGAGCGGGCCCGGATTGGGTTGACGCTCGTCCGTGGGTCCGCGACTTTTTTTCTGTATAGTTCTGATGGCTTTGAAGAATTTAATATGACTATTTTTCCGACCCCCGAATATGACTATATACTTATCTGTTAAGTCTAAAATGAGGATTTCTATGCTTATGATTTTGATACGTAACTTGGTTTTCGAAGTTCGGTTTGATATGTTCCGGAGTGATATTCGGAAGAAAACACCATTTGACTATTGTTTCGGTCTTGAAATAACGGTGTCGTTTTGATTATCCTATTGGGTCTTTGTAAGTGTTTTGCATTGGCATATGGTTTTCCACGATTCCTCGCTTGTGCATTTTGTTTGTATGTCTTTCGCCGAGTCCCGGCGGTATGTTATTGTGCGCACTATACTATAATACGGAATATGATCTGTCGGTATCGAACGGAGTGAGTGGGGCAAAACCCAATGGTGGGGCAAACCCGGTAGTGAGGTAAATTCCACGCCCGGTTTAGGCAAATCCCATTGGTTTAGGCAAATCACATCGGTTAATGTCGGCCTAAATATGATATGTTCTATTTTTCCGTATATGTATTTAGACAGAATGTTTGTCAAAAGAAAGCTAAGTATTTTGGCATTCGGATGGTTATATTTGTCTTCTGTACCGCTTATGTACGATTTGTACTTCAGATGCAAGCACTTTGGTTTTCGGATTGTTATGCTCATTTTCTGTACCCCCTATTTCGATTATGATCTCATTTCGTATGTCGCTTGCATACTCGGTACTATTCCGCAATCGACCCCCTTTCTTCGGGGTCGCGTTTCATGCCCGCAGTACGTACGCACGCTCGGTGATCCATGCCCAGGACACCTATTCGTACGGAGAGCTCCTTTATTCCGAGCCTACATTTTGGTACAGACACCTTCGTCATTTGTATATATGTTCGTTCATGGGCACGGGGCGGGGACTGTCCCGTCATATGGTTCCGTTATGACTCTTAAGGTCCGTAGACATAGATGTGGGTTGTCGCCGGCTACCGTCCGCTTGTGTTCGTTTTGATTTTTGTCGGCGCGCCCATCCGCCGTGGACAGCCCCTTGTGAACCGCGTGTATGTATGCTTCGATATGATATGTGATGCGGCACGGCCTTGTCGCTCTTGCGCTTTATATGTTTGTATGCGGCGGGGGCCGGAACCACGTATGATCTCTATGTCTGTATAAATTGTTTGTATGCTGATTTCGGTTAATGAGTGCGTATGGGTGTCCAACTCGGGCACTAGTCACGACCTACGGGGTTGGGTCGTGACATGGCTCCCACGGAGTTAAAGGAGTTGAAGGAGCAATTGAAGGACTTGCTTGAAAAAGGTTTTATTAGGGCTAGTTCATCCCCGGGGAGCACCCGTGTTGTTTGTCCGAAAGAAAGATGGCTCTTTGCGGATGATGTGCATTGACTATCTCCGACTAAATAAGGTGACAATCAAGAATAAATATCCGCTTCGAGGATTGATGATTTATTTGACAAATTACAAGGCGCCAAATGGTTATCAAACTCAGATTTGAGATCCGGTGTCATCAAGTGCGAGTTAGGGAGAAAGATATTCCTAAGACAAACCTTCGAACCGTATACGGCCATATTGAGTTAGGGTAATGTCATTTTAGCTAACTAATGCACCGACGTATTTATGGATTTGATGAACAATGTGTTCAGGCCCTTCCTAGATTTATTTGTGATCGTGTTCATCGACGATATCCCGGTATATTCTAGGTCCGAGGCGAGTAACATGCGAATCATTTGCGTGTTCTTGTAGAGTTCTTCAAACTCGAGAGTTATTTGCCAAATTTTCTAAGGGTGAGTTTGGTTGAACTCAATGATCTTTTTGGGCATATTATTTCAAAGCCGATGGTATTCGAGTAGATACCCAAAAGATTGAGGCCGTGAAGACTTGGCCAAGGCCCACAACCCCTACGGAAGTTCGTAGTTTTCTAGGCTTAGCAGGTTATTACAAGAGGTTTGTAGAAGGCTTTTCTTCTATTTCTGCACCACTCACGAAGTTGACCCAAAAATCAGCCAAATTTCAATGGATAGATGCTTGTGAACGTAGTTTCCAAGAGCTAAAGTATAGATTAACTTCTGCCCCAGTCCTGACACTTCCAGAGGGATCTGAAGGTGATGTTGTATATTGTGATGCTTGGGCGTTGGGTTAGGTCGTGTGTTAATACAACATGGTAAGGTGATTGTGTATGCTTAAAGGCGTTACGAAACATGAGAAAAATTATCCGACCCATGATCTTGAATTGGTCATTGTGATTTATGCATTGAAGATATGGAGACATTATTTGTATGCGTCCACATTGATATTTACACGGATCACAAGAGCCTTCAGTATATTTTCAAGCAGAAGGAATTGAATTTACGGCAACGACGATGGTTGGAATTGATGAAAGACTATGATGTTAACATCCTATATGTCACACCCCGATCTTACTAGGGTGTGATGGGCACCCGACCCCGTAACCGGAGCCGAGCGAACCCATTGACTCTTATTACCTATATAGACTTCCTTAGACTTTTACATTAATAAGAATGAAAACGTTGTAAAACCGTCAGAATTTTTTTTGTTTTTTGTACTCAATTCAAACCAAATCTATATTTATACGAAACACATAACATAACACTTGTGACACATCGGCCGATGGAGCCGCTGGCCGACCGACTTCTATGCCCATAACTCGTCTCCGCAAAGTCTCTAACGCAATCATAAATCCTAGCATACAAGCTCGACTCGGCTACACCCGCAGCGAAGGGAGCTCGCCACTACGCTAGAACATCTTTTATGCTAACTTCGCATCATCTCTGGGTGTACCGCGGCATGAAACGCAGCCTCGAAGAAGAGGGTCGATACGAACAATGTACCGAGTATGTAAGGCATGAATAGTAACATAGTAAGAAATGTACATATGAACAATAAGCGTACGGAACATAGAACATATCTTAGGATAGCAGAGTAACCTGTGCATATGAGTGCCCCTGGGGGCGGATGCCATGCATGCTTATCTTTCTCTTAAAAAAAACATTTCTTTCATACATACAGAAAATAGAACATATCGTATTGCTGAGGCGTTCTGTACCGATCCATTTAACCATAAATGTATATATATCCCGCGTCCGGCATCCCGCGTCCGGGGGATGATATCAAGTCAAGTACGGATACATGTACCGTGTGTATATCCCAGCCGTCTATAGCGCTCTCCTCTCTTTCTCCCCATCTTCCCCATATACATATATATACATATATATATACCATACGTGCGAGAGCCCAAGGAAAGGCTATAACTCCATCGGAGTGACATAAGGTCGGTAACCTCCGATTATATTATGGAATAACTATGGGCACTTGTCTCATCTTGAAGGAACGGTTAATATAAGGCGAGATTATTAATGGAGAGTGATATCATGAGAAAACATAAAAAGATCATAAGGCGTTGTTTCGTATACTTTGGAATCTTTTAAATAGTCATCATTCATGAATAGAGTAGAGGATTCAAGAAATAGCTCAACGTTCTCATATTCATCATATAAACATTTTCTTCCTTGACATCATCCATTTCATTGTAGAACATATTCATCGTCCTCGTCATAGAGCTTACTTTGCCATAAATCTTTGTTTTGGGAAATACGGGCACTCGGGAAAACATTTACGAGCTATCAGAGAAGAAGAATTATGCCTTGGAATCACTAGATTGGTTAAAGCACTATTGTTTAGTAATCGGAATGATAACCAAAAGTTTTCCTTTAATTTTAGTGCGGAAACAAGTCAAATAGAACAAACGGAGGGAATTCGGGGAATAGCGGGCCCACCTCGGTCAATAGAGGTGGCGTACACCAAACTACATACAATAACCTTCATGGAGCCATTTATGAGGGTTTTATTGTAATCCGGTTTCATTCGACAAGTCATAGATGTTGGGTGCAACTATTCAATAAAATGTGAAGAACTTAATTCAATTCTATTGAATGAAAAAGGGCTAATTTCAAACTCGGATTTCTAGAGTCGGAGTGGTCCCCGAGGCACGTATCCAAGCCTATTACATATAAGACATGCCAAAGAAGAGAGGGTGAAGCCTTACATACCTTTTCCGCTCCTTACGCTACTCCAACTTCAAGTCCCAAACTCTCCAAAATCTTTCTTCTTCAACTCCTTCACTTGACCAAAGTGCGGAAACGATGAAACGAGTGTCCTATCTTCCGAAACAAATACACCACGTTGTAGAGGACCCTTGAATTTGTAGGAATACCACAAGAAAATAATTTTTGGAACAAGATTTCTCATGGCTAAATTTCCACAGGGTTGGCCGAACCCCCATGCCTTCATGCTCTCTTCTTTTTTTTGTTCTTTCTTCCTCCAAATTTTGTTGAATTAAAAAGATGACTTCATATATATATACATCCTCCACCACTTTTATGTATTTACACTTAAGTCCCTCAAGTATGGTCACATGTCCCCCTTCTCCCTTTCTAGAATTTTCTTCTTTTTTCTTGATCTTTCTTTTCTTTTCTTTTTCTTCTTCTTTTCTTAAAATTCTTTTAACAAAAGACATGACTTATTTGTCATCATTTCCATCCTTTTTCTTGAAAATTAATAAAGAGGACCAAGTGTCTTCTTATGTAAGTTTCGGCCCTTCAAGAGTTTTCTTGAACTTTTAGTAAAATTACCATTTTACCCCTAGTCTTCCACATTATTCCCATGATGCCACTTTACACATTTTCCTTTTTACCCTTAGCCTTTCTCAATGTTTCCATACCTCCAATGTTTATAAATAATATTACTAAAAACTCGTACATTAAAATTATTTCAGAACATAGTCTTGTCCTTAACTTCTCACCATTATCTCGCAATATCCGAACGCACGAAATACGGGCTATAACACTATATCATCCCGGGAAAGCAAATGTTATGGCTGATGCTCTCAGCCGTAGATCTATGGGAAGTTTATGTGATGTGCAGCCAGAGAAGAGAGAGATAGCTCGTGAGCTCCAGTAGTTAGCAAGCCTAAGAGTTCGAGTAGTGGACTCAGGTAGTATGGGAGCTATCATTCAAAATTCAGCGATCTCGTCGCTAGTAGTGGAAGTGAAAGAGCGACAATACGAAGATCCCATGCTAATTCATTACAGAAATACACTCCCTTAGAAGGAGAAGTCATCATTTGAGATTTCTGGACATGGAGTTCTCCGATGCCAATGCAGGTTATGTGTTCCTGATATTGCAGAATTACGCCACCAAATATTGAGAAGCCCATTGTTCCCGTTATTCCGTTCTCCCTGAGCAACGAAGATGTATCATGATCTTAAATCTATATATTAGTGGAATGGGATGAAGAAAGATATAGCGAAATTCGTAGCTCAATGTCCTAACCGTTTCAAAGAAGTGAAAATTAAGCAACAAAAGTCACGTATTGTTGCAAGCTATAGAAATTCCAACTTGGAAATGGGAAGTAATTAACATGGACTTCATTACGGAGGCTTACCCCGTTCCTCACGTAAGTATGATTCTATATGGTGATTGTGGATAGACTTACGAAGTCAACTCATTTCTTACCGGTCAGAACTACATATGTAGCAGAAGATTATGTAAAGTTTTATGTTAAAGAGATAGTGCGACTTCACGGTGTTCCAGTATCTATTATCTTCGATAGAGGGACTCAGTTTACAACCAATTGTCACACCCTAATTTCCGTTAGGGCGTGATGGGCACCCGACCCTTACCTAGGGCCGAGCGAACCCGCGACTCACACGGTGCTCCCAATCAGACTGGGCCCTCAAACCATAACGTAAGTAAGTAATGGAACTATTCCGGAATACAACATGATTTCCATCGTTTTCAAATCAAACAAAATCTAAAATCATATGCAATCTATAATATAATACATATTGATACATCGACTTACATAGCCGCTTACACAACCGACACGTACTATACACACTTTGTCTGCAAAGTCTCTAACATGACACAGATACCATAGCACAATTATTCCGACTCCACAGCACTCCGGAAGAATGGAGCTACCCGACAAATTGGAACATCTGCTACTAACGCTCGCTCACACAGGTGTGCCACACGCGGCATGAAACGCGACCCCCGAAGAAAGGGGGTCAGTACGGAATATGTACTGAGTATGTAAAGCATGAAATATAATAAGTGGGACTATACTGAAGTAAAGAGTACAGAGAAATCATAAGACTTGCCCTTTGAAAACATTTGTCATGTATATGCATATATCGGTAAGTAAAATCTTATCATAATCATATCGTCATATCATCGTACATATATCCGTACCCGCCCCTCTAGTGAGGGACTCGGTGGTAAAATCATATCATAATCATGTATGCATGCAGATATACATATATACATACCGTACCCGGCCCTCTAGTGAGGGACTCAGTGAAGCGTGTCCCGGCCCCGCTAGCAAGGGACTCGGTATGCCATCCTGGCCTCCATCCCCATCGTCACATCATCATGCCATATACATATATACATATAGCGTACCCGGCCCTCTAGTGAGGGACTCGGTGAACAATGCAGAGGAATGTGCACGAAAACATACCCGGCCCGGGACTCGGTGAAAGATGCATTGAGCTTGCACGAGCAGAGTAGTGAGAAACCATATGCACATAAATCATTTCAAAGACTCGATGAAATAATTAGGCGAACTATCATTTGAAAATCGGAACAATAGTTATCTCAAGTACCTTTCGGACATCTCTCGGAACTTATCAAACCGGACTTAGAAATCATAGTTACATATCGGAGTCATATGCGTAACGGTCCTCATTTGAAATGTATAAAAATCACAATCCAAAACTTATCAAATAAGTAGGGAATCCATACTCGGAAGTCAAGGTGAAAATAACACTCAATCTTTCTTAAAGGTCATTAAGGATAATCATAGCAAAGCCGCGGGCCCCATCCGAGCCCGACTACGAGAGTTAGGGGAATGTTATGTCATATGAAGTTACCTATTATGTTTTGGGGCGTTCCGAGCTCGTATGCAAAAGTTACGAGCGTTTGAAGTTCGGGACCTTTTAGTAACAAAATTTTCTTATAAGCCTTTTTGAAATTCAATCATTTGAAAACATAAGAATATGAATATCGAGAAACAAATAAGAATCATAAGCATACTCGGATTGCAAGAATAGAGGTTACCTCGGGAAACGTGTCATAACTTACTTTCAACTAGACATGCCAAAAGAAAGAAAAGTAAGCTTTACATACCTTAGCCGCTTCCCTAAGCTAATCCAAGCTTACGTCTCGACTTCTCACAATCTACAATGACGTCATTAGGTATCGATCGTTAGTCATAAGCACTTAGGCATTCAATACCAAATTAACACTTTATCTACCGAAATTTCGGCGATTTCCCCTATAAATTGAACATCCCCGAGAATATAACTCGGCCAAATCATTATCAACAATACCAACAGACATAATAACAATGTCAATATTCAATCCCAAATGCATTCTAACATTAATAACTCCTTTCATATAATTCGGCGACACTCCATTCCAATTAAACTACACATTTCAAATTAATGTCAATGCTTACAAGTTCAAGTACCAATCCAAGATCATTCAACTAAGATTCAAGAACGTTTCAAATAATCCGCTCAACGATCAAACAAGCCAATCCAAAGCACAACCTTACCCGAAATCATCCCAATACAATAGGAGCATTGCCAACACAATTCTTTCTTCCAAATTCGTAAACTACGTCAACAATCCATTCGTTAGCAACTTCATTTTCATGAATTCAAGAAATCATATTAATATCACATTATTGTCCGATTCAGCCCATAATTATAACTTCGACTTGGATCATTAAAACTTCATTTTACATCATATAATTCACAACGACGACAACCAAATGCTAAATAAAATTAAGTCATTCCTTGTCTCACCAAAACAGCCCACTCACGGCTTGGACAATTACTCCAACATCAACACACACGACTTTTATGCACACCTACATATCACAACATGTTCGAACCATTCACAACGACATCAACCAAACACGAAATAACATTAGTTCATTGTTCCTTCACCAACCACCCATCCTCGGCAAGACCACACACCATATTTTCATGATTTTTATCCGTTTCTACATACTACAACACGTACAAATCATCCATAAGACATAAAAATAGATTGAACCATACCTTGTTTCCACTCATCAGCTCTCACACCTGGCTAGACTTCTATATGGCAACAACGAGTGGTTTTCTTATTTCAACAACTACTCCACGTTGACGAGGACCCTCCAATTGATAAGGAAAAAGCTAGGAAAACAAATTTTTCATGACCATTTCCTCATGGGGCTGGTCGGCCAGCCCCTCTGGCCGTTCCTCTTCCTTCTCTCTTTCTCCATTTTTTTGAGTTTCTAGGAGGCAAAATGGAGAAGATGATTTCTTTTATTATCATCTTAGCCCCTTAAGTAATTAAAACATGGGCCACGGCCCACACTTCCATGTGGCCGGCCACCTCCTCTCTCTTTTTTTTTTTTTTTTTTGAATTTTCAACTTTCCAAAAAATAGAACACTTTCCAAAAATGGAATTGACCCCAAATGCTTCCTTAATATCTCCATCCCATGAAATTCATAAGCAACTTATGTCTTAAAACAAAGTCGGAGAAAAGTAGCCTTGTCCATAACTCTTCGCAACCAACTTAAAAAATATTCCGACGTACAAAATGCGAGATATAACATCCTCCCCCTTAGAACATTCGTCCTCGAATGTTCAGGCCGGTCGTACAGGGCCTGGGATCTCGAGGGGGGGGGGTCCTTTACTATCATAACATGCAACCTCTTTTACTAACCATATTTCTCTTTCATTTCCTCACTCGGTTTGCAAGTCATTTTCTTTCGTTATTATTCCGCCACTAGTGTCTTAACGGAAGTTACATCTTAAAGACGCAACCTTCTTGCCTTACAATTAGTGTAACAAGATTCGGCATATCGGGTTAAGTTTTTTCCTTTCTTGTCGAATCTCGATTACGTTCTTCACGGATGATATCTTCAAGTATACCCATTCGGCTACCTTGGAATTTTTAAGTGTCGATACCGATTATCATCGTATGATTTCTGTCGTTCCTGAGCCACCAATAGCCGTTCCCTGCTTTAATCATCATCGGCTGATACAATTCTGAAAGAGGTTGGCGTATAGATTTACCCTCCTTTTAGTGGTCAACTAGTTCTGATCACTTGCTTAGATCGTCTTACAATCCTTCTTTACTCATCTTGTCACATTTCCAACACATCGTTTTATATCATTACCTTATCTCTACTCCGAACTCTTCTATCATCCCTTTGCTCGGATTTTGCTTTCAATTTTCCTATTACACGTGATGTTGCAATCTTTACCCGAATGTACGAAGGGGGTCAAATTATTCTAAGGACCGCCTCAACGTAGCTTCGCTAATTTTTATGTTCCACTTTATCTTTGCGTTTCTTCTCCTACCACCAGCGTCGGAATCCATATTTTTTTGTTTAACCATAAGCATGTCCTGTTCGTTCTCAGTACTAGTTCCACCTTGGTAATTTATCTCAAACCATCCTAACATCTTTCCTTAATGCACCTAAAGTATTATCACCGTATTGTTGTAACCAACCCTATACTTTTCTCATTAAGCATTTACTTGTCTCACCTCCGTTGTATAAATATTCATAGGTAGCATGAGCGCCCTTGCACGAACTACATATTTAATCTTAGTTACGATCGTTCCTTCTTCTCAAGTTCGTACTACATCACAACCTTACTTTCGTGCTTACATTTTGCTTAGAGTCCATCTCGTTATACTCCTTTCCCCTACTTTTCTTACTTTCTACCATGAGAAATTTTCTCTTTTGCTAGCAACCATTCTCTACCGCCTATCTCTTAACCTTTAATCCCGTATAACCGTACTACCTTTCACCATGTCTCCGTAAACTACTCGTTACTTTCCTTTATCGTATTCTCTCTTTAGGTCTCCATTTCCCAATATCATGTTGTTCTGGATACTTACAATTAATTCTCGCCGTCATCTCGATTATTATCCCGACTTCTATCCCTTTACATTTGGCTTTTCGATCTCCCTAGCTTGCCTCGGAACGAGCTTTACTCAGCGGCCCAAGCATTCGTATCCAAGACCTCGTAGCGTCGATTGTCTTTGTCTTACACTTGTATCTCTCTCTCCCTCGCTTCCCCCTTTAGGGGTGTACTTATACTATTGCCCAATCCTACTTTGCCACTAAATCCGTATCTCCAATCTTAATTAGATAGCACACTTATTCCAACGTTTTTAATTCCTTGCCTTCCGTCTACTCGCTTTCTTTCTTTTCCAAACATCATAGTGTTAGGACTTTCCGAGCTTAACCTGTGATGAAAACAGCATCAACTCGCCTTATAACATTCACACCATTTACATTTTTCTTCTCACTCGAACTTCGTTATCTTGTCCCATTGACGTCTTCCATATACCGCCACGTTGGTCGCCGGAATACACATGTCCCTCGACCTAGCCACGTACAGGATATCTTATACATACCTATGTACACATACAATTCTACTATCTTGCTTACAAGATATCTTCAAACGCTATTCCTACTTACCCTAATTTCCAGAGTTGCGATGTGCCTTTTTCCCCTTTATCGGTCTAATTTGCCCCACTCTGCACGACCTCTTAAGGTTCCTGCCCACTCTTCAGACTCTTAAGTTGTCCTTAAGTCACTCTAACTCCTCATTTACTCCTTACGGCTGAATTTGTAGAACTTTCAGAAAACTTCACGGGGTGGGTCACCCATCCCGAGATTGCTCTCACCTCAAAGACGCTTAACTTTGGAACTCACGGGTGAAATACGGCGCTTTAACGCTCGTATAACTGCGTCCACCCTACCGCATCACCTTTGTCACGCGTTTTAGAGTAAGTCGAAGTCTGAACGGATTTCGAAACGTCCCCATAACGCAATTACTATTTTAGCCCTCCTGTAGTCCTCGCATCTACTTTTCGTGGCTATAATTGCTTTTAAATCTAAACTTCCGAGTCTCAACGACGAGGAATACACCTCGATCACCGTTACTTATAACTACTCGGTCATCGCCTTTTGAACTCCGTCCTCATTTACCTCATTCTTCGTCCTTTCTATATCCGAGTCTTTTACGAATCCCGTTGCTTCGACACTTGGATCTTTAATCGCGCTGTCATGGTCTATTACTATACCGTTGTCTCGCTTTCTTCTTATTTCCTTCCCCCAATTATCCTTTCTTTTCCTACATTCACTATCGTTTTCGTCTTTACATAACCCTTATTCCAGGCTTTCCTTACAGAACTTGATAAGTCTCGACATTCGCTCTATAGCTTACTTTTTCCATTTCACGCTTGCCTTTATGTTTTAGCTACGTAGAGCACGTCATAGCTTTTGCCGCTTTCAATATTAGGCTTTACTTATTTCCATAGCAGTCCTCGCTATACTCATATTACATCCTATTCGTAATCAACCCGATAATATAACACTTCTTAATCCCTTACCCTTTTCTGACCCACCTTATCCTTATTATCTCACCAATTGCCTTATTAGCATATTCATGCCCGTTACAATTCTTTTCCCCTGCGCTCTTGTCTTACTCGTGCTATTACTTCTTTTAACTACGAGCGCGTCATAATTCGTCCCTGCTTATCAGTGCGGTCAGTACCGTAATTAACATTTCATCAAAATTTACCAGCTCGAATCATCTCTTAGGATTACTAGACCTTTCCCAATTTTTTTTCACCGTGTCGATATCGAACTTCTAATTATAGTTATCCCCAATTTCGCAATTAACCTTTTTCCCCGAAGTCGGCTGCGCTCGTATCTTAGTCAATTTTTTTTTCATTACTATTGGCACTACCCCGTTTCCAGACATATTACAAACCTAAATCTCACTCTTTCTTTATTCCCGGAAAAAAATTTCGACGAGTTTCCTCTTTGTATTGCTATCTCAAAACTCGTACACGGAAATACCAACAATGCCTCACAAAAATAACATACATATATATGCATATCACGTCATGTCACAGCCTCACAGGGCTCCCAACATTATCGACAGTACAAAAATAATGAACATACCTTGTGTGCCTAGCTTAATCGGCACCTGTCACACTTTCTTGTTTACCTTCTCTTTTAATCTTCAACTCGTGTTTCAATCGTACTTCAATAACTCACCCAACATATGTCTTACATACCTTTGCTTACCTGCGTACTTCGTAGCTTCCAATATCGCGAATCGCCTTCTTCTATCGACGGCATTCTTACTCGAAATTGAAGGTTAGCGAAAGAAATCTCATTTCCTACGACTTGGCTCTACGGCACGATCTAAGATATCAAAGAAGAGTAACCATCCTAGATGCCCTGTAGCCTCCTGTTTATAAATGTGGCGCGCTTCACACCATAAACAGGACTCTACCAGACACGACTTTGTAGACAACCCCCAAGACGAACCGCTCTGATACCAATTTGTCACACCCTAATTTCCGTTAGGGCGTGATGGGCACCCGACCCTTACCTAGGGCCGAGCGAACCCGCGACTCACACGGTGCTCCCAATCAGACTGGGCCCTCAAACCATGAACAAAGTATAACGAAACTATTCGAATACAACATGATTTCCATCGTTTTCAAATCAAATAAAATCTAAATCATATGCAATCTATAATATAATACATATTGATACATCGACTTACATAGCTATTTACACAACCGACACGTACTATACACACTTTGTCTGCCAAAGTCTCTAACATGACACGATACTATAACAATTATTCGACTCACGGCCTTTAAGAATGGAGCTCGCGATCCATTGGAACATCTTCTACTAATGTTTTCAACTCATCACTGGTGTGCACACACGCGGCATGAAACGCGGCCCGAAGAAAGGGGTCGGTACGGAATATGTACGAGTATGTAAAGCATGAAATATAGTAAGTGGGACTATGCGAAGTAAAGAGTACGGAAATCATAAGACTTGCCCTTTGAAAACATTTGTCATGTATATGCATATATCGGTAGATAAATCTTATCATAATCATATCGTCATATCATCGTATATATATGCCGTACCCGGCCTTTAGTGAGTGGACTCGGTGAGTAAAATCATATCATAATCATAATCATGTATGCATGCGGATATACATATATACATACCGTACTCGGCCCCTCGAAGTGAGGGACTCGGTGAAGCGTGTCCCGACCCCCGTAGCAAGGGACTCGGTATGCCATCTGGCCTCCATCCCCATCGTCACATCATCATGTCATATACATATATACATATAGCGTACCCGGCCCTCTAGTGAGGGACTCGGTGAACAATGCGAGAGGGAATGTGCACGAAAACATACCCGGCCCGGGACTCGGTGAAAGATGCATTGAGCTTGCACGAAGCGAGGAGTAGTGAGAAACCATATGCACATAAATCATTTCAAAGACTCGATGAAATAGTTAGGCGAACTATCATTTGAAAATCGGAACAATAGTTATCTCGAAGTACCTTTCGGATCTCTCTAACTTATCAAACCGACTTAGAAATCATAGTTACATATCGGAGTCATATGCGTAACGGTCCTCATTTGAAATGTATAAAAATCACAATCCAAAACTTATCAAATAAGTAGGGAATCCATACTCGGAAGTCAAGGTGAAAATAGCACTCAATCTTTCTTAAAGGTCATTAAGGATAATCATAGCAAAGCCGCGGCCCCACGGACGGGTGCGGCCCCATCCGAGCCCGACTACGAGAGTTAGGGGAATGTTATGTCATATGAAGTTACCTATTATGTTTTGGGGCGTTCCGAGCTCGTATGCAAAAGTTACGAGCGTTTGAAGTTCGGGACCTTTTAGTAACAAAATTCTTTATAAGCCTTTTGAAATTCAATCATTTGAAAACATAAGAATATGAATATAGAGAAACAAATAAGAATCATAAGCATACTCGGATTGCAAGAATAGAGTTACCTCGAAAAACGTGTCATAACTTACTTTCAACTAGGACATGCCAAAAGAAAGAAAGGTGAGCTTTACATATTTAGCTGCTTCCTAAGCTAATCCAAGCTTACGTCTCGACTTCTCACAATCTACAATGACGTCATTAGGTATCGATCGTTAGCCATAAGCACTTAGGCATTCAATACCAAATTAACACTTTATCTACCGGAATTTCGGCAAGAATTCCTCTATAAATTGAACATCCCAGAATATAACTCGGCCAAATCATTATCAACAATACCAACAGACATAATAACAATGTCAATATTCAATCCCAAATGCATTCTAACATTAATAACTCCTTTCATATAATTCGACGACACTCCATTTCAATTCAACTACACATTTCAAATTAATGTCAATGCTTACAAGTTCAAGTACCAATCCAAGATCATTCAACTAAGATTCAAGAACGTTTCAAATAATCCGCTCAACGATCAAACAAGCCAATCCAAAGCACAACCTTACCCGAAATCATCCCAATACAATAGGAGCATTGCCAACACAATTCTTTCTTCCAAATTCGTAAACTACGTCAACAATCCATTCGTTAGCAACTTCATTTTCATGAATTCAAGAAATCATATTAATATCACATTATCGTCCAATTCAGCCGCACAATTATAACTTCGACTTGGATCATTAAAACTTCATTTTACATCATATAATTCACAACGACGACAACCAAATGCTAAATAAAAATAAGTCATTCCTTGTCTCACCAAAACAGCCCACTCCACGGCTTGGACAATTACTCCAACATCAACACACACGACTTTTATGCACACCTACACATCACAACATGTTCGAACCATTCACAACGACATCAACCAAACACGAAATAACATTAGTTCATTGTTCCTTCACCACCACCCATCCTCGGCCAAGACCACACACACCATATTTTCGTGATTTTTATCCGTTTCTACATACTACAACTCGTACAAATCATCCATAAGACATAAAAATAGGATTGAACCATACCTTGTTGCCACCTAGTTCCTCACACGGCTAGACTTCTATATGGCAACAACGAGCGATTTTCTTATTTCAACAACTACTCCACGTTGACGAGGACCCTCCAATTGATATGAAAGCTAGAAGAAACAAATTTTTCATGACCATTTTCATGGGGCTGGTCGGCCAGCCCCTCTTGGCCGTTCCTCTTCCTTCTCTCTTTCTCCATTTTTTTCTTGAAGTTTCTAGGAGGCAAAATGGTGAAGATGATTTCTTTTATTATCATCTTATCCCCTTAAGAAATTAAAACATGTGGCCATGGCCCACACTTCCATGTGGCCGGCCACCTCCTCTCTTTTTGCCGGCCACCTCCTCTCTTTTTTTTTTCTTTTTTTTTTGAATTTTCAACTTTCCAAAAATAGAACACTTTCCAAAAATGGAATTGACCCCAAATGCTTCCTTAATATCTCCATCCCATGAAATTCATAAGCAACTTATGTTTTAAAACAAAGTCGGAGAAAAGTAGCCTTGTCCATAACTCGTCGCAACCAACTTAAAAAATATTCCGACGTACAAAATGCGAGATATAACACCAATTTTTAGAAATCTTTCTAAGAAGGTTGGGGGACTCAGGTGAGTCTTAGCACGACATTTCACCCGCAGACTGATGGACAAGCTGAACGTATCATTCAGACCCTTGAGGATATGCTACGGGCATGTGTATTGGATTTTGGAGGTAGTTGGGATGATCACTTGCCACTTATTGAATTTGCTTATAACAATAGTTATCATTCTATCATCCAAATGGCCCCGTATGAGGCTTTATATGGGCGAAAGTGTAGATCTCCAATTGGGTGGTTCGAAGTAGGAGAGACCAAATTGATAATGCCAGACTTAGTCCAGCAAGCTATAGAGAAAGTCAAGCTTATGTAGGATCGATTATTAACAACTCAGAGTCGTCAAAAATCCTATGCAGATAATCGTCGAAGAGACTTAGAGTTCCAAGTGAAAGATTGGGCATTTTTGAAAGTGTCGCCAATGAAGGGCGTCATGAGATTTGGTAAGAAGGGCAAGCTTTGCCCCCGGTACATTGGACCTTATGAGATTATACGCAAGGTAGGCCAGGTAGCTTATGAATTAGATCTACCTCCTGACTTGCAGTCAGTTCACCCAGTTTTTCATGTATCGATGCGTTGTAAGTGCATTGGAGATCCTTCTAGAATTGTACCAATAAATGATGTCCAAGTTACCAAACAATTGTCTTATGAAGAAGTTCACATTGCCATTTTAGATAGGCAAGTACAGAAGCTCAGAACCAAAGAGGTAGCTTTAGTAAAAGTTTTATGGAGAAATAATAATAGAGAGGAAATGACTTAGGAAGCAGGAAAAGATATGAAGTTTAGGTCCGCATTTATTTTCACCCCCAGAGGAGACTCAGGCAGAGACGCCATTATCCTCAGGTATATAGTGTTTTCCTGGTCGTGTGTGGCTATAGTTATTGATGTTGTTGTTCAAGCCTTGTGAGGCGATGTATTTTGGGTTGCTATTGCGAGGATGGTAGTGCCATATTATAGGGGAAACTGCGGCAAATTTTTTATAGAATCCCCCAAGAACCTAACATTCGAGGACGAATGTTCTAAGGGGGGGAGAATGTTACACTTCGGAAATTCTGAATTTTGTTACCTTGTGGATAGGCTAATGTGAGCTTAAGGTGATTATGAAATCCTTACAAGATTAAGGAAAGTATTAGGTAGCTTAAAGTGCGCACCATAAGATTTTGAAGTCATACGAATGTGTGAAATTTAGTTTGTTGAAGGAAATGAAATATAAGTCGTGTTTGGAAAGGTTTTCGCTATAATTGAGCTAATAATTATTTGTTGATGTCTTGAGGGGCTGCTATAGGGCCTATTGTATGGTTAATGAAGTATTATGTAAGTGCCAAGAAGGTTCCATGAGGATTGGAAGTCAAACGAATCAACGAGAGAAAGTTTCGCATAACTGGGAGTTATACGGCCACTTATATGATCCGTATAACTTTATACGGTTCGTATAAGGAGGGTCCGTATAACATGAACCTTACAGAAAGGGTCATTTTCTTTGTGGTGTTATAGGACCACTTATACGGTCCGTATAACTTTATACGGTCCGTATAAGGGGGCCCGTACAACTTGACCGTTACAGAAAAGGACTTTCCCATGGTGGTGTTATACGGTCTACTTATATGGAGCGTATAATATTATACAGACCATATAAGTGGTCCGTATAAGTCCATCGGGCTGATTCTTATATTTTTGTATAAATAGATGACGCTTGTTCTTTTATTTAATTTTTCATTCTCCACAAGTCTTGAGAGCTCCAAACCTTTCTCCAAGCATATTCGGCTCCAACCCAAGAGAAAACAAAGATCAAGAGGTAAGAATCAAGGTACCCATATGTTAGAAGTCTTACTAGGGTTAGTAGACTACAAGAGATTCTTGGGTATTGAAGCTAGGGTTTTCACCTAAGTTGGTAGCTGCTCCAAAGCTCATTCCCATGAGATAAAGGGTTAGTTTTCATGCTCCTTTCATGTTATCATGAATGCTTGGTTGTTAAAGAACTTGGGTAGAAGAAGAAGAAAGTAGAAAATGAGGGCTAAATGTAACTTTTATGATGTGTTTGAGTAATAAGCTAGCTTGAGTCATGATTCTTAGCATAATATGGATATAATCTTATTATGGAAGGTAGTAATGGTGATAAGGAAGTACTGTATGAAAATGTGCTAAGAATGGGTGTGAATTTGTTAGTATAAGTTGAGCATGAGAATGAATTTTGAAGGCTTTATGGAATGTGATTACTTGATTATGATATTGTGGATGTTATTGTGGCTGTTGGGAGTTGTATTGTAATATGGTGGAAGTTGATGAAATAGGGGAAATGCTGCCCAATTTTCATTAGATCATGAATTATTCTAGTTTGAATTTAACAGTATCATCAAGGCTTAACCATGGTATGAATCCTTCTAAATGTAGATTGTTCAAGCTTCGATGGGGAACGTTAAGTAGTTAAGAAGGCGAAGAGGTATGTAAGGCTAACCCTTCTTTCATTAAGGCATGGTTCCTTTGCTATACACCCTTTCATGAGTTCCATAATGTCCTCCAAATGACTCTATCTCTAAAGTTACTAAAGCTTATGCTCCTCGATACTTTCACGATTCTATTGCTTCCCTTACATGATAGTTGATCCTCCAAGGATAGATGCAATGAAAACGATGATGGTAATGATGTCGATGACACTTAAGGACTCTTATGTACACATGTCTAAGTATGTACGACTATTATGTAACACCGACCTTATATGGCCGTGTATGATACCTATCGCGCGAACACCACTGCAGTTGGGTACGGATAACACTGAGCCTTGGTAGGGCCAGGTATGTATAATCACCGAGCCTTGTCATGGCCGGGTATGTGAAACACCGAACCATCATGGTCGGGTATGATGCAAATACATATATATATATATATATACATACATATACATGAGTAAGCATTAGAAATGGAACCCTACGAGAGATAAGTAAGTAAATATGATGACGGCTACTAGAGGTACAAACGACTCTATTACCTCCTGATTCTTCTACCTTATGATATTTCTTATGCTCTTACGATGATGTTAATTATGCTTTACATACTCAGTACATTATTCGTACTGACGTCCTTTTGTTTGTGGACACTGCGTCATCCCCATGAGGTGGATAGGAGACAGGCTTGATCCATAGATTTCTTATTCAAGGACTGCATAGAGAAGCTCCATTTCATCCGGAGCTATAGCTTTTGGGTATTATTCTTTTGTGTACATACATATGGGCATGGCGGGGTCCTGTCTAGCCTATATGATGTGAGATACTCTTCTTAGAGGCTCGTAGACAGTTGTGTATGGTTAGATGTCTTCCAGCCTTGTTGGCTCATATTTTGTATATTATTTTGATAGCCTCGTCGGCTTGTGTATATGGATATGGGCAAAGTTGTTGATGATGCTATGAATGTGTTGTTGCCCAATGAGTTTTAGCATTATTGACGTATAGAAATCATGCGTAGGCCATGTGGTCCACCTTGATGTAAATGCAAATGTACGATAAGAGGTGCCCGGGTGGGTTAGTATCGGGTGCCTGTCATGGTCCTCTGGTTGGGTCGTGACATGGAAACTACGGAGTAGTGGAGTGCTTCTACAAAGCTGCTGCCAAGGCTCACGAGGATCATGCCGTCTCCCATCTACTGTGGGCATGAACACAGCGTCCACAAGAAAGGACGTTAGTACGAGTAATGTACCGGGTATTTAAGGCATGAACAGTAATATAATAAGACATATGGAGCATAACGTGAGATAAGGTAATAACCTATACATCTGGATGCCTCTTAGGGCGTATACCATGCATGCTTAGCTTTTCATAAAATCTTTCTCATACTTAGACGCATCGCAATAGTGCTGCGGAACGTGCAACCTGATCTCTTCCCATATATCCCGCGTCAAGACAATATCATAATATATGGCCAGCGGTCGAATGGCTATGAGTACATAATACCTCGCCCTTTTCCCATAACCCCATATATACATACATATATAATATAATATAAGTAGCATGCATGAGAGCCCAAAGAAAGCTATGATTCTATCTGAGTGACGTAAGGTCGGCAACTTCCGCAAAATTATAGAATAATCATCATCGCTCTATCTCACCTTGAAGGAACAATTATTGTAAGGTGAGACCAACAACAATGAATAAAATCGAGAAAATCAATAGCATTAAAATCATAAGCTTTGGAATTTCTAGAAGTAAAATCATCATCATCATAGAAAACATCTCATCTTTAGTATCTTAAGAAGCTTTTAAGAATCATGAACTTCTAACTTTCGGAAGTAAGAAGGTGATGGAAATATATATGGAATCATAACATAGGAATCATGCCTTTTGAAAGAACGGGACTAGCCTTAACATACCTAAAATTTCAAGTTGTAGCTTTTTCCGCGTATTTTCGGCCTCGCAATCTACCTATAAGACCATTCATACTATGGTTAGGCTCAACGATACGACCCCAACAAGCACAAGGCCTTTCTGCAAGAATTCAAGCACGAGAACTTCAGAGTTGCAAGCCTTGTTCATGAAAAAGGATGCCTTGGAGGAGATTGAGAGAAGACTTCGCGAATTTACAACGTTTGGGAGTTGGCATTGGAAGAGTTGCAAAGTGGCTAGAAGCGCAAAATGGCTAAAAGTGCAACTATGGGGCTAAGATTGCAATTGGAGGTCATACTTGCACGTTATGGGGTTAGAATGGCAATTGGAGGTCATAATTGCAAGTTATGAGGCTTTGGATGCAATTGAAGACCCATGTGGGTATTTTTGCAAAAGCCACTTTAGGGCCTTTTTGATGTAATAGGCATTAGTATAAATACTTATTTTCATCCATTTGGAAGACTAAACTTGGATATTGTGAGAACTCAAATATTGAGATTTTAGTTAATAGATAGATTGTTAGGTTACTACACTAAGTGTGATTTCATTGTTGCAAATTGAATTTGCTTATCCATTGAATTCATCTAGATTGCTCATTTGTGGCTTCCATTTGAGTCTTCTAATTGATTCAAATTGCTTTGGTTCTTTTAGTTGAATTCATAATAGGAGGGTCTAAGTTTCATATACTTAGATTTGCCTATAGGATTCATTACTAATTGGGTCAAGTATCTATCCTCTATTCTCCTCAATCCCAATTCTTCATTTATCTTTTGTTTTCTTTTTATTTTTGTTTACTTCTTAGAGTTTCCTTAGGTTGAATTTTATCACTCACTGTTATATACTTATCCTAAACCTTCAAATTAAACCTCCTTAAAATCTGCCAAAATTCGGGCAGCATCTCCCCTGTTTATATGCCTAACCCGAATTCATAATTCAACAACCAACAACAACAACAACAATACCAACATCAATCATAATATTCTCAATACCAAAATACCCATAAACATCTCATATGGGGTTTATCCCATACCTCCACCAACAAAACTACTATACGGCTATTTGACAGTTCTATCTCCGTAAATAAACCAAAATTAACATTAATAATAAGAGATTATTACCTCTCTCCCAATAATATTACTGTATCTTCACTTTTCCACCTTGAACTGAGCCAAACACGTCGCTATACAATTTTTGTAATCAACTATACTAGTTGTCTTCGACTGAATTTAGGAATTATACTGGGTTTAGGCTTAAAATTTGGCTTGGGGAGTTGGGGAGAACTCTCCAGAATTTTGGAGAGTATTAGGGGTGTTGGATGAGAACTTTCCGACTTAAAATTTGTGAACGTCATTAGTTCGATCCTTTGTAGGAACTACCCGTAATAACGAACTTGCAAAATGGATCTGTTTATCATAAGAGATTTCGTCGTTCTGACCCTGCTTCACCTTAATTGTTTATTTGCGGGGCTTAATTTTTTTACTCGCGCGTTTGTTCGGTAAAAAGGTCATAACTCTTGATCCCGATATGGTATGAGGGCCCACGGCCTATGGTTGGAAAGATAATTCAATTTCCAAATTCCGGATTTATAATGGCATTTTGGCCTCTTCAATTCAGATCATCCGAAAATGTATCCTTAAATCATCCTTTTGGAGGGCTTATGCCCATATTTGGCTTAAGGGTCTTTCTTAAGACTTGCTCAACTTTCCATGTACTACTCACATATCTATTAATGTCATTTATAAAAACCGGGCATGTGGGCCCCACCTTAACTTAAGATTACGAGGGCTATTCATCAAGTAACGTACTAACTAATTTATAGCATACGGTCTCCAAATGTCATATGTATATTATTATTACACTCTTATAATATAACATTCATCCCTAATCTGAGCCTCAAAATTGTTCAGCGTATGTGCGCCCCGTGGTGGCGCGTTTGCGCTGTGTTGGCCCTTGGCCTCCTTCGCGTTCGCGCCATTCCCTAGCGTGTTCGCACAGACCATTTTCCTGGCCTGCCAGCCCGACTTGTAACATCCATATATCCTTACCCCGATGTCCTATTGAGGAGCGGTTTATTGCGTTGGGAACTAGACTTCCCAAACCTTACTTTAGACTTTTGTTTCACTTCAAAACTCTTAATATACTAAAAGATATTCTTTCTCCCGCTTAGACCAAAATTTTCGTACCAAACCTTGCCCAACTTTCCTTCAAAGCCTTGGAAGCTTAATGCCTTGAGTTCACTTATTTTCCAATCCTTCTATAACCTGTTGAGTGAACTCAAACTCTTATAATTATAAGACGAGCACCTATGATCTTGCATCTTCTCAACAGTAACTCCGATGTCTGCAGTTGAATAGCTAACACCTAGTGAATCCCAACGTACAGAAACTACGGGGTGTAACAGTTGACTCCTCTAGAAGACACCCACATAACATACCAATGAACCACAATATCCCCTAATTTATAGGAGGCCAACTCTACCAACTCAAAATTTGAAGTATGTATTACCCGTAATGTTCTCAACATTCCATCTATGAAGCTCTACGGGTCCTCATCCGGTTTTGACCCAAAGAATTCTAGAGGGTTCAAACTAATGAAATCATGGGCTCTGGCACTGACAACTCTATCACCATGTCCCGTACCTTGCCGTTGGGCCTATGCGGCAACTAACTTGGTCAGCAAATAGATGGCCTCTCTTATCTCCTAGCTTGAGGCATCTGGTGGAGGAAGCTAAGGCTTTGAAGGCTGGAGGGCGAGGCTCCTTCATGCTCTTCGGCTGTGAAGTATGAGAGGACCGAGATGGAACATCATTCTAGGAATCGCCCTCATCTACCTCTATAGACATTACCCGTTCAGTCCTCCTACTTGCCACTATCTTGCCCTTCTGGGCTGCTGTAGCTTTGCTTTTCACAAGCATAGCTGAAAACATAACATACGGTTAAGAAAAGAAAAATTCTTATATCATGGCTATATCGCACGATCTATGATGGAGAAGAAGGTCAATTATTCCTAAATGCCCGCAGCCTCCTCTTTATTAGTGTGGTGTGCTTCCGACCCATAAACAAGACTCTACTGGACACGGCTCAAAGACATACCCTAGGACGAACTGCCCTGATACCACTTTTGTCACGACCCAACTAGAGGGCCATGATGGGCACCCAGAGTTAACCTACCAAGCACCTTTTAACATATTCTTATAATCACATCTAGGTGAGCCATATGGCTAACTCATAATTACCACAAACCAACAAGGGAATAAGTTCCATCACACATCGGCGCATCTATATAAACATCATTAACTATGCCCATATATATAAGCCGACAAGGCTACCGAAAATGATATACACAATATAGATCGATAAGGTTATGGAATGTCTAGCTATGTGCATCTTTCTACGAGCCTCTACATGGAGTATGTAATATCATAAAGAAGGGACAGGACCCCGCCATGCCCATATATATACACAAAAAGAATAATACCAACTACTGCAGCTCCGGATCAAATGGAGCACCTCTATGCAATCACTGATGAAGCAGCCTAAAGGTCTAGTCTGTCTCTCTGTCTACCTGCTGACATGAACGAAGCATCCATAAACAAAAGGATAATGTACTGAGTATTTCAGGCATGAATAGTAACATGACAAAAATATGTACATAACATAAGATAAGGAGAACCTTTTATACCTTGCAATACCCCTTAAGATGACTGTCATGCATACTTAACCTTTTTCTAAAGGAAACATTTCATACATATACATATAATAATACCATACCCGACCGTACAGGCTTGGTGTCTCTCATACCCGGCCATAACAAGGCTCGGTGTTATCCATATCTAGCCATATAGGCTCGGTGTTGTCCATACCCAATTGTAGTGGTGTGCGCGCAATAGATACATACCCGACCATGTAGGCTCGGTGTCACAACATAGCTTCATCTATATACATAGAGGAATACATAAGTACAAGCAACATCATCATCATCATTATCACTATATCTTTGCTTAGAGGATCAACTATCGTAGGATGAGATCAATGATATCATGAGAGTATCAAGAACTATGAGCTCTAGCACTTCTAGGAATGGAATCATCATAGAAGACAATATGGCTATCATGTATAGGTTCACAACAATAGAATCATGCCTTAAGAAGGAAAGGATTAGCCTTAACATACCTTTACGTCTTCTTATTTGCTTAACGTTCTTCTCCAAAGTCCACAAAATCTACATTTAAGAGGATTCATACTAAGATTAGGTCTTAAAAACACTCTTAAGTTCAAACTAGTAGAATTGACAAGCCAACGAAATTTGGGCAGCACTTCCCCTATTTTATCGACTTCCACCATATTACAAAATAACTCCCAAACAATAATAACAACATCCACAATATCATAATCAAGAAGTTATATTCAATTTAATCTCAAATTTATCCAAATCCCTTTTCAAGTTCATCTCATAGTCGTCTTCTTCACTTCAACCCTTTATGACTTTCCATTTTAAATCTTTTCCTTTCCGAAGAGTTGCTAAACCTTTACGTCAATTCAACCATGTAAATAATAGGAAGAACATACCTTATAATGTAGGAACTTCATCTTCCTCAACTCCTTTCAAGGCCAAGTTCATCACAACTTTGAAGAGAAACAAGAACTGTTATATCCCGTATTTTGGTACATTGGGATAATCAAGGTTAGTCATGATAAGTTAAGGACAAGGTTGTAATTTCTTCCGATTTTGTTAAAAGTGCATAAGTTGCATATTCATCTTTTTATTGGTATGGAATGTTAAGGGTAAATTTGGAATAAAAAAAATTTGGGGTCAAAAGTGAATTATGGAAAGTTAGGCATTTCATGAAAATTAAGGGCTAGAAGTGAAATTTTGAATACTAATTATTTCATGAAAATGGCCATATGTGGCCATTTGTGTGGTGTGGGCCGTGGTACACTTGTGTTCATTATATAAGTGGACATAAGATGACTAATTAAGTCATCTTCATCATTCTTCACCCCTTAGAAGAGTTGAGAACCTTGGAGAAAAAAATATGAAGGCCATTCAGCCATGGAAAAAAAAAATTGGGTCCAAAAATTTGATCAAGAAAATTATTTTCTTCCTTGCTTTCCTACCAATTGGAAGGTCCTAAACAACATGGAGTAATTGTTGGAACAAGAAAATCATTCGTTGATGCCATGTAGGAGGCCTAGCCGTGGGAGAAGATGGATGGAAAAAGGTAAGGTTTAATCCTCTTTTTATATGTTGTGGATGGTGTATGTAGGTTGTAGTATGTGAAAATGGATGAAATTCGTGAAATATGGCATGTTGAAGTGTTGGCCGTGTGTGTGTGGGTAGTGGTGTGTGTTGAATGAAGAATTAAGTGTATTGGGCATGTTTGTGTGTTGGTGTAGTGTGTAGAAATGAATGAAGTCATGAAATTTATGTTGGTGGTGTGGCCGAATAGTGGGCTGATTTGGTAGGGCATGATGAACAAATTTTATTTAGTATTTTTGGTTATTGTTGCATGGATTCTATGATGGAAGTGATGGTTTAATGATTCAAATTGAAGTTGTAATCGTTTGTAGGTTGTTGGAGAAGGTAATGTGATTTTATTATAGGTTCTTCTATTATTGAGGTTAATGTTGTTAATGTGTAGATTGATGGTGTGGGTCATGAATTCGGAAGAAAGAGATGTGTTGTTGTTGTTTTATGGCATTTGGAAGTTTCGGGTGGAATAGTGTAGTGGTCGGGTTGTTTGGAAAATTTTGCGGATTGTTTGGAATGTTTTTGAATCTTGATTGAATGATCTTGGATTAGTACTTGCATGTGAGATCATTGGTATTGGTTTGATTATATGTGGTTGATTTGAATGAAAATGGAATATCGTCGAATTATATGGAAGAAGAGTTACTAATGTTAGAATGCGTTTTAAATTCATTATTGATGTTGTTGGAATGGTTGTTGGTATTGTTATTGAAGATTTGGCCGAGTTGAATTCTCGGGGATGTTGAGTTTATAGGGGAAATGCTGCCCAAATTTCTGTAAATAAAGTGATGGTTTGGGATTGGATTACTAAGTGCTTATGACTAATGCTTGGTGTCTAACGATGATATTGTAGATTTTGAGAAGCCGAGGCTTAAATTTGGATTAGCTTAGGAAGCGAACGAGGTATGTGAAGCTTATCCTTCTTTCCTTTTGGCATGTCCTAGACGCAAGTAAGTTGTGATATGTTATGAGCCTTGGGGGTAGTTCTATTCTTAAAAATCCGAACATGTTTATGATTCATATTTGCTTCTTGATGTTGGCATCCTTAATGTGGTCAAGCTATGGACCGTATGTCCTTGATACGATCGGATTTGAAATGCTATGTAACCGGTTGTTCCGAAAGGATCTTATGTCCCAAAATGTCCGTAACTTTCATAGACAGAACCGGATTGCTTTGATAAGCTTGCAAAACGATTCTTATTTGTTTCTTGATATTCGTATTCTTAATGTAGTCGAATTATGATCCTTATGTCTTTTGTATGACTAAATTTCTAAGGTTGCATAAGAGTTTTGTTTTCAAAAGAGTTTTGTTCCTAAACGATTCCGAAACTACGAACGACCGTAACTTTCATATATGGTCTCGGATTGCTATGAAACGTTCGTAGATGATTTGATAACGAATAATATCCCCAAGCTTTCATAGGCGGGCCCGGGTTGGGCTGACGCTCGTCCGTGGGTCCCGCGACTTTCCTGTGTACAGTTCTAACGGCTTTTTGAAACAACTTAATGTGGCTATGATTCCGACCCCCGAGTATGATTACTTATTTATCTGTCGGGTTTGAAATGAGGATTTTTATGCATATGATTCTGACACGTGACTATGGTTTTACGGTTCGGTTTGATATGTTCCCGAGTGATATTCGGAAGAAAACCTGATTTGACTATTGTTTCGGTTTTGAACTAACAGTCCGTTTTGATTATCCTATTGGGTCTTTGTAAGTGATTTGTATGCATATAGTTACTTACGATTCTGCTCGTGCGTTCTGTTATTACATCTTTCGCCGAGTCCCGGGCCGGTATGTTTCGTGCGCACTATATGATATTCTGGAGTATGATGTGTCCGGTTCGCCGAGCTCCTCTGTTATTGGGCCGGGTACCGTTATGTGATATTGACCGCTGGACTTTTGACCGCGGTATGTTGGGTATATGTTATATTGCCGCTGGACTTTTGACCGCGGTATATGATATTGCCGCTGAAGTTTTGACCGCGGTATGCGATATTGCCGCTGGACTTTTGACCGCGGTATGTCGGGTTTCGGAGATATGAAATCTTCTGGAGTATGATGTGTTATGGCGCCCGAGGCAGGAGGGGCGACTATGTTCTGTTCGCCGGGTCCCATTACGGACCGTATGTGATATGTGATATGATATGTGATGATTTGCTGATATGATAATCTCATGTTATACGATATGATATGTGATAATATGATGATATGATGATTCTGTTTATCGGGTCCCTCACTGGAGGGCCGGGACACGTTATATATGCATATGTATATGGTGACTATCTACTTATGCTACTCAGTTCCTTTATAGGCCGGATATGATACAAGGCTGCGTTTCATGCCGCGCAGGTACCCACAGATGAGTAGGTGATGTTAGCAGAAGACGTTCCAGCTGGATTGGCGAGCTCCATTTCCTCCGGAGTGCTGCCGAGTTAGAGTGCTTTTGTATGGTATCTGAAGTTATGGTAGAGACTTTGCAGACAGTGTCGTATGTATAAGATGTCAGTTTTGTACGCGGCTATGTAAGCCGATATTTCGTTGTGCATTATGTCACGAACTTCATATGTTGGCAGATTTCATGCGGTACTAGTTTTACCTGGTTTGATAAAGATGAAAGGCATGTTTGTTTTCTAAAAAAAAAACAATTTCACTATGTACTTTTGATATGATTTGAGGGCCCAGCATGTTTATGAGTATTGTGAAAGTCAGCGGGTTCGCTCGGCCCTAGGTAAGGGTCGGGTGCCCATCACGCCCTATTGAAAATTAGGGTGTTACAGGCCCACATGATGGGGTTTTAATAAAGGACATATAAAAATTTATATGGACAATATATGTGAAGTTAAACACAACTCAAGAAGGACCCTTGAGCCAGATCCAAGTGGAAGCTCTCCAAAAAGATGTTTTTAAGTTACGTTTTCGGGTGATCTGAATTCGGGAGGCCATACCCCCATCATCATTTGGGAATTTGGGAAAACTTCAAACATAAAAGTTGTATATAATTGAATTATATTTCCAACCATAGGTCGTGGGCCTTCACATGACATTAGGATAAAAAATTATGGACATTTTAAGACAGAAAGGTCAAGCTGGGCAGTGGGCTCGGCCCAACCCGACTCCAAGTCGGGTCAGGCCCACTTCCCTTGCTATTTAAGGGATGTTTTAACCCTTATCATCCTCATTACATACCAAAAAGTCCAGAACATGGTAGAGAGAGAGTTAGAGGAGTTTAGAGAGATAAAGCAAGGGTTCGATCAAGTTTGAGGCCCCGAATCGCGAGGCTCATGAAGGATAAAGTGTAGTACGAGTTGTCGTCGTCGTTTTACGCTAAAAATTGAACTTGAGGGATGTTGGTTTCGTGGTGTCTGCTCATATAAGGTATGTTTAAGATGTTAATGATATTCTTACCATGATCATTGATAGATTTGACGGGTTAGAATAGAGAAAATGACGTTGAAAGTTCGGTTATAATTTTTGGATATCAAATGACTTGTGGGATGTTTGGTGGTTGTTATGAATTGTTTTGTGGGCTGGAATATCGTGGGATTGGCTGTAGTTATTGTTGTTGTGTTTGTCGTTATACTATGTATATACGAAAATAAAGAAGTGTATACAAGCATCGGTATGCGAATGTATATTGGGTCGTTTTGGAAGTGATTTAAGAATGGATTTGATTCTATTTGGATATGTATTTGTTGATATTGTCATTGGTATTGTGATTGATATTTTGGCTAAATTGGAATCATGAGGATTATTAAGTTTTTAAAAGAAGATGCTACCCGAATATCGTTAGATTTCTAAGTAATTAAGGATTGGTTTGAAAGAGTATCCTAATTTAATTTTTGGCATATTTGGTATTATTTGTAGATTGGTGAAGTCCGAGACCTAAGTTATGGTTAACTTGAGAAGCGACAAGGTATGTTAAGGCTATTCCCTTATCTTCTTTTGGCATGGTCTATATGAGACAAGCAGATGACGAACGTATAAACTCCAAAGAAGCTCCTATTCTTAGAAATACTAGAATGGCTAATGTTCTTGATTTCCGGAAGCTATTTCATTATGTTCTGATACGTGTCTATGATTCCTGATGTCCTATTTTGATATTATAATCCATAGTGACATTCGAGGGTGTTATGCTTCCGGCTTATTCAAAGAGTTCCAGAAATAATCTTATGAGTCTCACTTGCATTCATTTGCTTCTATAAGCATGTTAAGCCTATCCCTTCTTTCTTTTTGGCATGAATTACATAAACGAGCGAACGATGAACATACATGACTCCAATGAATTCTAGTTCTTAGCGGTACTTGACATGACAGTTGTCTTTGATTCTCAAGTGTCGGTTCATTCTAATCATTCTATTAAGTCCTAGATGATGATATAGTTTGCATGTGGTTGCTCATGATATTCTACTCATGCATGTTGCTAATATATCATTCACCGAGTCCCGGGCCGGGTATGTATTCGTGCACAGTTTCATTGCATTATTCACCGAGACCCTCACTAGAGGGTCGGGTACGGTATATATATGATTATTTTACCGAGTCCCTCACTAGAGGGTCGGGTACGGTATATATGTGATTACTTCACCGAGTCCCTCACTAGAGGGCCGGGTACGGTATATACTTATTTTTCACCGAGTCCCTTATTAAAGGGCTGGGTATGGTATATATTTGCATTTTTAGTCGTTGCCTTCGGGGCTATTCATATTACAGGTGGTTTCTCATACATTCATTATGGCTTATGTCTCATCCTTTATGATTACTGCTGCCTTACATACTCGGTTCATTGTTCGTACTGACGTCCCTTTGCTCGGGGCGCCGTGTTCATGCCACAGGTCCCATATTGTTTTGCGAGGTAAAAGTATTCACTATGATGGTTGGCTATCGGCGGGATTGGCAAACTCCATTTTCTTCTGGGAGCAAGCGATGCGAGTCATTATAGTTATCATGTGTGTGTACGGGTATGTCGTGGCCCCGTCTCGATTCATATGATTTAAGTGTTTACTCTTAGAGACTTTGCAGACAGTGTCCTATGGTTAGTATGTTGAGATGTCAAGCGTTGAGTAAAGCGACCATGTAGGCCGATATGTCAGCATGACTTACTCGGTTTTTGATTAATTGAGTATCGTTCGCAAATTTCTATGGTTTGACAGAAAGTACCTTATTATATTTTCAAATTTTTTTATATGTCTAGTTTCATTATGTGAATGCCAGAGGGTTCGCTCAGCTCTAAGTAAGAGTTGGGTGCCCATCATGCCCTATCGGAACTGGGGTGTGACAAAGTGGTATCAGAGCAGTTCGTCCTAGGGGTTGTCTGCAAAGTTGTGTCTAGTAGAATCTTGTATATGGTGTGTTGCGCGCCACATTTATAAACAGGAGGCTACAGGGCATTTAGGATGGTTACTTTTCTTTCATATCTAAGATCGTGCGATAGAGCCAAGAGATAGGAAATGATATCCCTTATATACTAACCTTTGATTTCAGCAGGAGAGTGGTGTCGACAAGAGAAGGTAAATAATGATACTGGGAGTTACATAGGTAAGATATTTCATTGAGGCTACGTTACCAAAATATGTATTTATATGATAATGGATTGGTTGTCATAGAGGTAAGTCAGTGTAAGTATAACAGAGGAATTGATTAAATGTATCTCTTGATGATAAGTTCAGTTATAAGTTTGTGAACAGAAGAAGCTGAAGGAATCAGTAAAAAGATAGGTAACGGTAAGCAGGGTATATGCCAGATATGGTATGAATGTTGCAGGTATGATTGAAACCTGCAGTTAAAGATTGAAAGGGAAAGTAAACAGGAAAGTATAACAGGTACAGTTTGAGTTGGACATACGAGGTAAGTTCATCATTTTCATATTGTTGTTGATATTGGGAGCCCTGTGTGGCTATCATATGATATATATATATGTTGGCCCTGTGAGGCATTGTTGGTATTTGCTGCATGCAGGTATTGGATAGTAAGAAATATAGAGGAAACTCTGCCGAAATTTTCCTAGAATTTAAAGGAGATAAGATATAAGCTTGTAATATGTCCTAACGGGAAAGGATGTTGTGTAAAAAGTAATGGCAAGACGGAATTAAGTTAGGAGTATTGTTGACAACTACAAGAGATGAGTTAAATGTTGTTGAATTGATAGTAACGGTAATTATAAGATCGACATTGATACGGTAAAGAGACATACTAGAGTAAATTAGGGAGACTGGTAGTACTAAAACATGACATAGAAGAGAAAGGGTAACTCCAATAGAGTGTGATACTGAAGTATTGATTAGATGGATAAGCACAGGTAAAATACGACAAGTCTATTAGCAAAATAAAGTAACAAAGATGACTGAGATAGGGGTCCAAAGTCCAAGGGTTATAACGAATGTGAATACATTGGTGAGACAACTTATAGGGTAAGCATAATAGGGCTGATCAGAAAGAGTAATAGGTTAAGTATGCTTACTTCACGAGGTTTATTCTATTTTATGAGCAGGCTTGCGAATGAGATCAAGAAGTGGCACTCTATAGAGTTGATTATGATCAGGATATAACGAGAATGTAGCAAGAACTGTAATATAAATTAAGTAAAGTATAGCGAGGAAACGACTAAAGAGGTGACATGTTCTATATGAATGAAGAGTGAATGCAAGTATGAAACCAATAAGCGAGCCATGGGGCAGTAGATAAGAAAGCTTATAAGACCTTGTTAGGGGAAAGTCCAACATAGAGGTTTCGCAATGACAGAAATGACAGTGAGCAAAAGGATAAAGGGAGTCAACTTGAAAAAGAAATCAGAGAAAAGTGATATGGCAAAGTAGTAACAGTTTGTGATTTTATAATCGAGATCACAAGTGATATCTTTGGTTGGATGTAAAAGATCAAGACTACGGGAAGGTGAATAACAAAATAGAATGATTGTTAGGAGAAGGATCAACATAATAAGGATGAGAGGGGATGATCAGAATGAATAGAATAAGTTTTGGAAGCAAAGAATGGATTGTATAGAAGTAATATATTCTAAAGGAAAAAGCGGTACTGAGTTAAGAATAGGATTCCTTGTGCGAGGAATAAGCGATTGATTATAAAACGGGAGGTAATAAGGTAAATTGAGGAGGAAAGAATTTAAAGGAATAAGTATGGATATAGAAAGAAAAATGTGGCCATGAGTTATGAGTTTACCGTATGACGATAAAGCGATAAAGCAAGGCTATCATCAATGACAAATACGATATGATTATGATGGGCTTTGAAATAAACGTTGAATGCGACATAAGCGTAAAAGAGTATGAGGCATAAGGGGTATTAGTTGGGCATGAGACTTAGATCCTTCAAACCAAAGATGGCAGGTTTAAGGGAAAATGCATTTACGGTTACTATAAGAGGATTACGGGAAAGAGAGGAATAATTTGAGATGGGAAGAAAAGGGAAAGAAGACGCTATAAGTGAACTCTGAGTACTGAAGAATGGGATAAGTGACATTACATGGATGGTACGGATAGCTAGACATACGACTATTTCGAGTATCCCTATGGAACAGAAGTTGTTAATTGGAGCGGATGTAGACATTGACTCATAACTAATGGTTGAGCTAAGTAAAATACATCCTTGTTTGGATTGCTATGTTGGTTGTATTACTTGATCATAAAATTGCAAGATGAGTATGTTAAGACTTCACACATGAATTACTGTAGCTATAAATTATGGGAAATGGCATGAATATGATTCAGAATAATAAGGGAATTAAGGAAACGGATTTTAGAATGGTATAAGTAAGACCCTTAAGGGGGAAGCAAGTAAGGAAAACAAGTGTAGAGATTGAAACGATGAATCCTAAGATGTGACAAACATAGACTCTAAAAGTCAGAGTTATGCAGAAATGAGTCTAATAGAGAGTAAATAAATGAACAAGAATCGAGCGGGTATCTGAGATTGTACTGAAAATCACTCGTGAAGACCTTGAACAACATGACGTTGGGAGCAAATAACTCAAGGAATATTGTAAAGGATAACGATGCTATACTGAAATAGAGGCAAATCAACTAACAATAGAGCTGTTTGTTAATGATATTGAGATTTATAAGTGACAAATATGAAGGGACATAAAGCTTTCTATAGTAGAATATAAGATGTGATAATCAAGGGACAAATAAAGGAAATAAAAGAGTATGACGAGATAAGTTACAACAGATAGAAAAAAGAGTTTTGGTATGTATGATATACGTTAAGTAGAACGAACCAAAGGAAGGGAAGTTTATGAATGAGATTAGATGTTCATTCACGAATCACACAAGAACAGTTATGTAACCTGCAAGTATTTACATGTCGAGAATGAAGCCAATTGGTTACTTAAAAAGAGGAGTAAGAGGTAAGCAAGAATAGTGTGTTTGTGATACTTCAAGACAGTTGAGGGAAAATATATGGTAAATTGAGTCGAAATGTTGAGTTGGAATTATCATTAAGGACAATTACTCTGAATATGATATAAGTATATGTTATATGTTTCCTACGATAGCCCTGGGGTGTGTTAGATTACTTATGCATTCGATAGGATCATCGAATAAAGGGGGTTTTACCAGAAGGATAGTACACCTTGGAACTTTCATTTTTGTATCATTGTGGTTATAGCAAATTTCCAGCAATTTACCAGAGGGTTGTGAAATTCTAGAAAATTATGAAGCCTTTAATGAGTCAACGAGGGACACCTACGACAAGACATCTCAGATTGAATTTATCCAGACTCTACAGATGTGAATCAATACCATTTTAATGGTCTTATGGAAGAAAGGAAGTGGGAGAGATTCACCAACCATTAAGCAAGAAAAAGGATCGACGAGTCCGAGTATCAAGGAGGATCATATCAGGAAAGTGACTCACTTATTAAAATGATGACTCTAAGAAGGAGGTACGTCTGACTATGCGACCTAAATAAAGAATGGAAGTAGACCTATAAGAATTAGAAGAGAGAACAAGAGGAACCAATATGCGATGGTAAACCTAACCAAGGGAAAGACAACTTCTATTCTACAGTATTGCTGGAAAGGCGACTCCAAAACAAGAAAGACTCGACCTACGCTTCAAACACAGATGCGTATAGTAAGTGTTGGAATTGGGTACGAGTATTAGTCTTCATTTAACATTCGAGGAAGAATGTTTCTAAGAGGGGAAAGATGTTACACCCTTAAAATTTCGCGTTACTAAAGGAAAGAGATGGCTTTAATGTGAGCTCAAGAAGGAGCAAACATTACAAGTATAAAGGATGAAATTCTACCGTATTAGCATGAGGATAGCATGAGTATGATATTTGGAATTCATACGATGATTGGAATGATACGTTAAAAGATATAGCCCTCGTAACCGTAGCCGAGGTGGGGCCCACATGATGGGGTTTTTATAAAGGACATATAAAAATTTATATGGACAATATATGTGAAGTTAAACAAAACTCAAGAAGGACCCCTGAGCCAAATCCAAGTGGAAGCTCTCCAAAATGATGTTTTTAAGTTACGTTTTCGGGTGATCTGACTTCGGGAGGCCATAACCCCATAATTATTTGGGAATTTGGGAAAACTTCAAACATAAAAGTTGTATATAATTGAATTAGATTTTAAACCATAGGTCGTGGGCCTTCACACAACATAGGGATAAAACCTTATGGACATTTTAAGACGTAATGAGGTCAAGGCCCTCGCGGTGGGCTCGGCCCAACCCGACTCCAAGTCGGGTCGTGCCCACTTCCCTTGCTATTTAAGGGATGTTTTAACCCTTATCATCCTTATTACATACCAAAAAGTCCAGAACATGGTAGAGAGAGAGTTAGAGGAGTTTAGAGAGATAAAGCAAGGGTTCGATCAAGTTTGAGGCCCCGAATCACGAGGCTCGTGAAGGATAAAGTGTAGTACGAGTTGTCGTCGTCATTTTACGCTAAAAATTTGTCACGACCCAACCCCGTAGGCCGTGACTAGTGCCCGAGTTGGGCACTCAAACACGCTCATCGAACCCGAATCACACACAGCTGGCTTATGCCGATACAAATATCAAACGCTACTTCAAACACATCTCAAACTCAAACATATATATATACATATATCGAAAGCCGATAAGGCTATCCGATGGCGCACTGGCCCAAAACATATAGTATACAAACACACCTGTACAGGGTAGGCACACAACCCACATATACATCTACAGGCCTCTAAACAAACCAACAGAATCATATGACGGGACAGGGCCCCGCCGTACCCCTGAACACACACATATATATGCAACGAACGAGTATATACCAAGATATAGGCTCCGGGATAAAAGGAGCACTCCAACACGGCAGGATAGGTCTCCTAAACTGGCGGGTCGCCAAACTGGTCGTCTGTACCTGCGGGCATGAAACGCGCCCCCGAAGAAAGGGGTCGATACGAAATATGTACTGAGTATGCAAAGCGTAAAATATAGTAAATAACTGAGTCACACTCGAAACAGAAGTACCGAAAGTAATTACATTTCCAAGATGCCAAATGTTTATTTTTAAAATAGAAAACATGCAAAAGGGCACAGAAATATGGTCGCCCGTCCGTCGATGGCGCCATAACACAAAGATAACACCGTAAGGTTTCAAATCTCCGTACAACCCCGAACGCAACACATCATCACAACACATCATAAGCCATATCACAGCATAACTCCATAAACGGAACCCGGCCCTATGGCAAGGTCTCGGGAACCGTAACACAGCATAACACCAGAATATATCATAGTACGCACGACAACAAAATCGGCCCGGGAACCGGCGAACGATGTACCAACAAACCGCACGAGCAGAGTCGTGAGTAACCATGTGCATAAAATCATTATCATAGGTTCAAAAAGTAAGTAAAATAACCAGACTTGGAGATCGGGAAAATCGTCATACCAAACTCTCTCAAACGTCATCAGAAAAGGACGAAGGAAGGTCGCGGGACCCACGGACGAGTGTCAACCCGAGCCGGGCCCGCCTATGGAAAACATACTCATCACACGTCCTACAACCTCTCACGACGATGTCGAGGCAATCCGAGCCCTTAGCCGAAAGTTATGAGCGTTCGTAGTTTTAACATCGTTAAGAATAGAACTCTTTTGAAAACCAAGTTTTTATGCAACTTTAAAATCAATTTTTTCCAACAACATCAAAACCAATATTTTCTCACATCAACATACGAGTACCAAAAGACAAACGCGAATCATAGACATGCTCGGATTGTGAGAATGGAATTTCCTCGAGGCTAGTATCGTAGCCTATATTGAACTAAGACATGCCAAAAGAAAGAAGAGTTAAGCTTTACATACCTCGCTTGCACACAACGCTAATCCAATCAAACTTATATCTCGAACTCCCAAGATCTACATGACATTAATAAATACCAACGTCAACCAAGCATTTAGAAATTCATCTCCAAATAACACATAATCCTACGAAAATTTCGGCAAGACTTCCTTTATAAATAGACCAACCCCGAGAATTCAACTCGCCAAATTCAACAACACAACAACACCAACAATCATTCCAATAATATCCATAATCAATTCAAACATATTTGAACACTAAAGATTCTTCTCCACACATTCCAACAACATTCCAATTTATGCTTACCACAACTACATATTTACAAACCAACATATAATCAAACGAACGCATATTCAATTATCAATCCAAAACCATTCAAACAACATTCGAGAACTCTTTAAATAATTCATACAATATTTCCAACAACCCAACAAATACTCCATTCCACCCGAAATGGTCCCCAAACCCGAGAACTTCAACTTTAACACATTTCTCGGTTTCAAATCACGATTTGCTCCAACAATTCATACTCTAACCATGCCATTTCCATAAATATAAAAATCACACTAAACGTACAAAATCTTCCAAAACAGCCCACAACACTTACAATACCAATTCGAATCATTAAACTTTCATTTCCCACATAGAATTCACATAACGACAACAACCAAAATTCCAAGGAAACTAATCCATTTCTTGACACACATCAAAGGCCATATTCGGCCAACCTTGCACACATACATATTTATGATTTTCATTCATTTCAACACTCTATCATAACCAATATACTACATAAAACTTGGTGCATCACTTATGGCATAGCACACACATGCACGGCCAACACACACACACACGGCCTCAACTTCAAATTTGCCATATCTCATGAATTTCATCCACAACAACATACAACAACACACATAAACCCTTCATAACTCATAAAACAAGATTAGAATTTACCTTTCTTCACAACCCTTCAATTTGTCCAAAGTTGGCCAAGGATGAAAACGAACAATCCAACGCTTGAAACAACAAATCCACATTATCAAGCACCCTCAAATTAGTAGGTTTACTTGAAGAAATAAATTTTTGGAAGGCTAGCTCTTGGTCTTGATTTTTGGAGATTGTGGCCGAATGGGTGGAGGTTTTTCTCTCCAAGTTTCTTGATTGTTCTAAGTCTTGAAATGATGATAAATTAGTCCCTCTAAGTCATCCTTATAATTTCATATTATGGCCAACCATGTGTTGGACCATGGCCTACAAAAGTGGCCGGCCACATGGCCCTTTTGAATCTCAATAATTTCCAACTTTCAAGACTTCCACTTTTGGTCCCAAATTTCCAAAATATTCCCATGCCAATAATATCATACACACTTAGGTCCTACAACCCAATCGAAGGTCAAACGTCTCGGCTTCGCGTCCCGGAATGGTCTTAACCCTAACTTATCATAGTTAACCCGAATCGTCCCGTCGTTCAAAATACGGGATGTAACAAAATTGAACTTGAGGGATGTTGGTTTCGTGGTGTCTGCTCATATAAGGTATGTTTAAGATGTTAATGATATTCTTACCATGATCATTGATAGATTTGACGGGTTAGAATAGAGAAAATGACATTGAAAGTTCGGTTATAATTTTTGGATATCAAATGACTTGTGGGCTGTTTGGTGGTTGTTATGAATTGTTTTGTGGGATGGAATATCATGGGATTGGCTGTAGTTATTGTTGTTGTGTTTGTCGTTATACTATGTATATGCGAAAATAAAGAAGTGTATACAAGCATCGGTATACGAATGTATATTGGGCTGTTTTGGAAGTGATTTAAGAATGGATTTGATTCTATTTGGATATGTATTTGTTGATATTGTCATTGGTATTGTGATTGATATTTTGGCTAAATTGGAATCATGAGGATTATTAAGTTTTTAAAAGAAGATGCTACCCGAATATCGTTAGATTTCTAAGTAATTAAGGATTGGTTTGAAAGAGTATCCTAATTTAATTTTTGGCATAGTTGGTATTATTTGTAGATTGGTGAAGCCCGAGACCTAAGTTATGGTTAACTTGAGAAGCGACAAGGTATGTTAAGGCTATTCCCTTATCTTCTTTTGGCATGGTCTATATGAGACAAACAGACGACGAACGTATAAACTCCAAAGAAGCTCCTATTCTTAGAAATACTAGAATGGCTAATGTTCTTGATTTCCAGAAGCTATTTCATTATGTCCTGATACGTGTCTATGATTCCTGAAGTCCTATTTTGATATTATAATCCATAGTGACATTCGAGGGTGTTATGCTTCCAGGTTATTCAAAGAGTTCCAGAAATAATCTTATGAGTCTCACTTGCATTCATTTGCTTCTATAAGCATGTTAAGCCTATCCCTTCTTTCTTTTTGGCATGAATTACATAAACGAGCGAACAATGAACATACATGACTCCAACGAATTCTAGTTCTTAGCGGTACTTGATATGACAGTTGTCTTTGATTCTCAAGTGTCGGTTCATTCTAATCATTCTATTAAGTCCTAGATGATGATATAGTTTCCATATAGTTGCTCATGATATTCTACTCGTGCATGCTGTTAATATATCATTCACCGAGTCCCGGGCCGGGTATGTATTCGTGCACAGTTTCATTGCATTGTTCACCGAGACCCTCACTAGAGGGTCGGGTACGGTATATATATGATTATTTTACCGAGTCCCTCACTAGAGGGCCGGGTACGGTATATATATGATTACTTCACCGAGTCCCTCACTAGAGGGCCAGGTATGGTATATATTTATATTTCACCGAGTCCCTTACTAAAGGGCCGGGTATGGTATATGTCATACCCCAATTCCGATAGGACATGATGGGCACCCAACTCTTAATTAGAGCTGAGCGAACCCTCTGGCATTCACACAATGAAACTGGACATATAAAAAAAAAATCAAAAATATAATAAAGTACTTTCCGTCAAACCATAAAAATTTGCGAACGATACTCAATTAATCAAAAATCGAGTAAGTCAAACTGACATATCGGCCTACATGGTCGCTTCACTCAACACATGACATCTTAACGTACTAACCACAGGACACTGTCTGCAAAGTCTCTAAGAGTAAACACTTGAATCATATGAATCGTGTCACGACCTAACCCCGTAGGCCGTGACTAGTGCCCGAGCTGGACACCCAAACACATTTATCAAACAGAATCACATACGGATAGCTTATATGTATACAAATATCAGACGCTGTCTCAAATCGTCTCAAACACAAACATATACATATCACAAAAGCCGGCAAGGCTATCAAATGGCGCATCGGCCCAAAATATATACAGATGCTAGCCGACAAGGCTGCCACGGCGAATGGGATCGCCCAGAACATATAACGTACGAACACACCTGTACAGAAGTAGGCACAACCCACATATACGTCTACAGACCTCTAAACAGACCAACAAAATCATATGACGGGACAGGGCCCCGTCGTACCCCTGAACAAACAAATACATATGCAACGAACGAATATATACCAAAATGTGAGCTCCGAAATAAAGGGAGCTCCAAACAGCAGACTGGGTGTCCTAGACTGGCGGATCACCGAACTGTACGTCTGTACCTCGCGGCATGAAACGCACCCCCGAAGATAGGGGGGGTCGGTACGGAATATGTACCGAGTATGCAAAGCAGAAGATACAAGAAACAAATCCGAGTCATAATCGAAATGTATACGTAAAATAAGTGCATATCCAAAATACCAAAATGTTTATTTTCAAAATACAAATCATGCATGGGGCTCAAAAATATGGTCGCCCGCCCGTCAATGGCGCCATAACACATCATACTCTAGAAGATTTCATATCTCCGAAACCCGACATACCGCGGTCAAAAATCCAGCGGTCAATATCACATATACACGGTACCCGGCCCTATAGCGGAGGGGCTCGCGAACCGGACACATCATAACACCAAATATACACGGTACCCGGCCCAATAGCAGAGGAGGAGCTCGGCGAACCGGACACATCATACTCCAGAATATCATATAGTGCGCACGATACATAACCGGCCCGGACTCGGCGAAAGATGCAATAACCATTTGCACGAGCAGAGTAGTGAGTAACCATATGCATAAAATCATTATCATAAACTCAAAAGATAAGTAAACTGATCGTACTTGAAATCGGGATAATAGTCATATCATATTCTTTCAAAAGTCATCAGAAGTACATAAAGGAAAGTCGCGGGGCCCACGGATGGGTGTCGACCCGAGTCGGGTCCGCCTATGGAAAACATAGTCATCATATGCCATAAAAGCTCCTACGAACATATCGAGGCAATCCGAGCCTTTCTGTGAAAGTTACGGTCGTTCGTAGTTACGGAACTCTTTAAAAATAAAACTTTTTATGCAACATTTGAAAATCAAATATTCCAAAGACATAAGGGCCAATATTTCATCATATCAAGCATACGAATACCAAGAAACAAATAAAAATCATAGACATGCTCGGATCGCGAGAATAGAATTTTCTCGAGGCTCGTGTCATAGCCTATTTATATAAGGCATGCCAAAAGAAGGAAGGGTTGAGCTTTACATACCTTGATCACTCTCAAAGCTAATCCAAATCAAACCTATGTCTCGGACTCCCCAAGATCTACATAACATCATTAAATACCAACATTAACTATAGGCATTTAGGAGTTCATTTCCAAACTAGCACGTAATTCTACGGAAATTTGGGCAGCATTTCCCCTGTAAATGCACAACCCCGAGAATTCAACTCGGCCAAATTTAACAACAACACCAACAACCAAACTAAACATCAATAATCAATTCGGAACGCATTCTAACATTAAATAATTATTCTCCATATATTCCAACAACATTCCATTGTATTACAATTTCATACACACAAATCAATATACATTCAAACCAACATCTAATGCTCACATATTCAATTACTAATCCGAAACCATTCAAACAACATTCAAGAACTCTTTAAACAATTCACACAATATTTCCAACAATCCAACAAATGCTCCAATTCACCCGAAAACTGTCCCAAACCCGAGAACAACATCCATAACACATTTCTAACTTCCGAATCATGATTTGCACCAACAATCCACATTCTAACAATGTCATTCTCATAAATATAGAAATTACATTAAATGCACATTAACCTCCAAATCAGCCCATAACCATTTCAACATCAACTTGAGTCATTAAACTCTTATCGTCAACATAGAATTCATAACGACAACAACTAAAACACTAAGTAACATTAATTCATTCTTTGTCACATAACATGACCCATATTCGGCCACCACCACACATACATATATTGATGATTCTCATCCATTTTAACACACTACAACAATTAAACATGCTACGTAGAATTAATTCATCACTTCAACACAACACACACATGCACACGGCTATATACCATGCACACGGCCTCAACTTCCTTAGGCCATATTTCATGAATTTCATCCATTTTTGCATACCACAATATGCACACATCATTCATAACACATAAAACAAGATTAAATCTTACCTTTCTTCTCAACCTCCAACTTGGCTAGGGTTAGTAACGGATGAAAACTAGCGGTTTGTTGACCCAAACAACACTCCCACGTTAATGAGGATCCTTCACTTAGTAGGTTTGCTATGAAGAAATAATTTTGTGATGGCTAATTCTTGGTCTTGAATTTTAGAGGGTTGGCCTAATGGTTGGTGTTGTTCTTTCTCCAAGTTCTTGATTTTTTTTCTAAGTGGAAATGAGAAAGATGACTTATTAGTCATCTTTTATGCTCTTAGATGAATCATACAAGTGTCCATGGCCCACACATGGGTTGGACCAATTAAATTTGGCCACAAAATGTGTGGGGCCATTTCCAAAGCCACACGGCCAAAGGGCCAATAATTCCATAATTTCCAACTTCTCAATATTCCACTTTTAGTCCCAAATTTTCCTAAATGTTCCATGCCAACAAATTCATGAACAACTTATGTCTTAAAATAAAATCGGAAGGTCAAAAGTCTCGACTTCGTATCCCGGAATGGTTTTGTCCCTAACTTATCATAGTTAACCCGGATTGTCCCAATGTACAAAATACGGGATATAACATCCTCCCCCCCTTTAGAACATTCGTCCTCGAATGTTAAATTAACCTTACGGAATCTTATAAGCACTCGAGGGAGTTTCTTTTACAATTATCACAACAATTCATTCATCAATCAACATTAGCAGTAAGGAATTTAAATTACCTCGTAGGTCTCGAAAATAAGTGAGGATACTTCTTCTTCATCTCCTCCTCACTTCCCGAGTGTCATCTCTTCTTGTTATTGTTTCGCCATAACACTTTAACGGAAGCCACATCTTTATTACGCAACCTTCTTACCCGACGATCCAATATGGCTATAGGTCGCTCTTCGTAAGATAGCTCCTTCCGTGACCTCGGATATCATCTATGGGAAATATTCGGAAGGGTCACCAATGCATTTACGAAGCATAGACACATGAATACCGGATGCACTTAGCTCCCCAAATCGGTTGGGATCTAATTCATAGGCAACCTTGCCTATTTTACGAATAATCCGGTAAGGCCCAATATATCTCGGACCGAGCTTCCTTTCTTGCCGAATCTCATAACACCCTTCATAGGTGACACTTTCAGAATACCCAATCACCAATCTGAAACTCTAAATGTCGACGGCGATTATCTGCATATGATTTCTGTCGACTCTGGGCTGCTAATAACCTTTCCCGAATGAGTTTCACTTTATCAACTGCTTGCTGGATCATATCTGGGCCAATCAATTTAGTCTCGCCAACATCGAACCAGCCAATCGGTGACCTGCACTTCCTGCCATACAAAGCCTCATATGGTGCCATCTGGATACTGGAGTGGTATCTATTATTATAAGCAAATTCAACAAGCGGCAAATGATCATCCCGCCTACCCCCGAAATCAATAACACAGCCCGCAACATATCTTCCAAAGGTCCGAATAGTGCGCTCGGCCGTCCGTCGGATTTGAGGATGAAATGTCGTACCGAGACTCACCCGTGTCCCCAATCCTTCCCGAAATGATCTCCGGAAATTAGTCTGTAAACTCGGGCACCTCGTCGAGATGATAGATATGGGAAATCCGTGAAGCCTCACAATCTCCTTAATATATAACCTGGCATAATCCTCAGCTGAGTACGTAGTCCGGACTGGAAGGAAATGGGCTGATTTTGTCAGCCTATCAACAATAACCCATATGGAGTCATACTTTCGCGGAGTGCGAGGTAAGCCTGTAATAAAGTCCATATTAATTATCTCCCACTTCCAAGTCAAAATTTCCATCTCCTGTAATAATCCAGCCGGTTTCTGATGTTCAATCTTCACCTGCTGACAATTTGGGCACTGAGCAACGAATTCTGCTATATTCTTTTTCATACCATCCCACCAGTATAAGCATCTGAGATCATGATACATCTTCGTCGACCCTGGATGAACAGCATAACGGGCATAGTGTGCCTCGCCCATAACCTGTCGCCGCAGCCTCGCAACATCAGGTACACATAATCTGCTTCTATGTAATAATACTCCATCGGATGTAATCTTGAACGGGGTCTTTTTCTTTTCCAGGGCTGTATCTCTGTACTGTTCCAGAATAGGGTCATCATATTGGTGTCGCTTATTTCTTCCAGGATAGAGGATTCGAATTCCTCGAACAAACCCCAATATCTCCATGTAATCGCCAAGCGGACTCCAAGACTAGATAGCCGATGAATCTCACGAACCATTTCTTTCTTTTTCTCTGGCACGTCTGTCAAGCTACCCATAGACTTACGGCCGAGTGCACCGCTTACACATTAGCTTTCCAGATGGTATAGAATATCGACATCATAGTCTTTCAAAGAACTCTAACCACCTCTCTCGCCGTAAATTCACTCTCCTTCGCTTAAAGATGTATTAGGCTCTTGTGATCAAATAAATATCAACGTGAATGCCATATAGATAATGTCTCCACATCTTCAAAGCATGAATTACCGCGCTAGCTCCAAATCGTGGGTAGGATAATTTCTCTCGTGCTTTCCGAGCGCCGGAAGCATAAGCTATAACTCGCCGTGCTGCATCAATACACACCCCAATCCAACACCGAAGTATCACAATAAATCACATAGCCATCCGGTCCCTCGGAAGCGTCGAACCGGAGCCGTAGTTAACTTTTCTTCCAAAGAATCGGAAGCTTAGTTCACAAGCATCGCTCCACCGGAACTTAGCTCCCTTTCGAGTCGCCTTGTTAAAGGCGCCGAAATCGAAGCAAAGGTTCTCTACGAATCTCCCGTAATAACCGGTCAATCCCGAAAGCTACGCACCTCGGTAGGTGTCGTAGGTCTAGGCCAATTCTTTATGGCCTCAATCTTCGGGTATCCACCCGATGCCATCGCTCCAATAATATGCCCCAGAATGCCATGAAGTCGGCCGGGAATTCACATTTAGAAAATTTAGCATATAATTTTCGGTGCGGAGTACGCCAAGTACCGTCCTCAAATGATCCGCATGCTCGCTTTCCGATCGTGAATAAACCAAGATGTCATCAATAAATACAATCATGAACATATCTAAGAACGGTCCAATACCCAATTCATCGTGTCCATAAATACGTGGAGCATTAGTCACCCAAAAGACATCACTCGAATTCATAATGCCCATATCGGGTCCTGAATGCTGTCTTAGGAACATCTGCCTCTCGTACCCGCACCTGGTGATAGCCTGACCGTAGGTCTATTTTCGAGAAACACCTGGCACCCTGCAACTAATCAAACAAGTCATCAATCCTAGGGATGGGGTATTTATTCTTGATGGTTACCTTATTCAGCGCCTATAATTAATACACATCCGCGCCGACCCATCCTTCTTTCTCACAAACAATACCGGCGCTCCCCGTGGGTGATGTCGGGCCTAATAAAGCCCTTCTCTAATAAATCCTCATCTTTCCTTCAATTCCTTCAATTCTTATGCAGTGCCATTCATACGGAGGAATAGATATAGGCCGAGTATCTAAGCACATCAATGGTGAACTCTATCTCCCGCTCAGGGGGAAGACCTGGAAGCTCATCTGGGAATACATCTGGAAATTCATTAACCACTGGGACTGACTGAAGAGTCGGTGCCTCTGCCTTTAAATCATGTACCCGAACCAGATGATAAATATAGCCCTTTCTGATCATTTTTCTTGCCTTGAGGTATGAAATAAACTTACCCCTCGGCGACGCCGTATTTCCTGCCCATTCTATAACTGGTTCCCCTGGGAATTGGAAACGAACTACCTTCTTTGACAGTCAACATTAGCTTAACAAGAAGCTAGCCAATCCATACCCATAATAACATCAAATTCAGTCATATCTAACTCTACCAGATCTGCCTTAGTGCGGCGATCTACGATAGTTACCGAACAATCTCTATAAACCTCGCCGGCTATAACGGGCATCCCTCTTTTATTGTAGCTACCTCAAAAGGCTCTATCGGTTCGGTTCTATCCCAATTTTATTAGCAACAAGGGAGAATATATATGATAAAGTAGATATAGATCTATCAAGTGCATATACATCTCGAGAGAAGATCGAATATACCCGTAACAACATTAGGCGACGCCTCCCGATCCTGTCGGCCGGCCAAGGCATAAATGCGGTTCGAAGGATCGCTTTACCGGGCGCTCCGCCACGACCTCTACCACGGCTATCACGGTGCACCCCGCCCCGGGGGCGCATAGATCTCTGAGGATGAACCGGTAACCGACCCGGTGACATAAGCTACACCCCCCGTGTCACACCCCGACCTTACTAGGGTGTGATGGGCACCCGACCCTCCTCAGAGTCGAGCGAACCCTTAAACGTTCGCGCTACTAAAACCTGTCATTACAAAAATCTTTAAGAAACATGAAACTTTTCAAAATAGAGATCACTGTCTTATACAGATTATGAAAACCTGCAGTCAATCACATAACTTTTACCAACTGACAACATCTGAAAATACACATTCTGTTAACATCTATAATCGATTCGCGCTCCTCGACGCCCTATCCACAGGACACCGTCTCGCAAAGTCTCTAGGATATACAACTACCATGACATAAGTACTTGACTCGGCAACACTCCGAACCGAAATGGAGCTCGCCAATCCCGCGGAACAACTTCTAGCAAAGTCTTCTCTTCATCTGGGTGTACCTGCGTGGCATGAAACGCAGCCCCCGAAGAAAGGGGGTCAGTACGGAGAATGTACCGAATATGTAAGGCGGTGACAGATAATAACTATAAGTTAATTTAGGAGAGAAGAAATCACAATCGAATTCAACACCTATAGCCTTCGCTGGAAGAAGCATAAATATATATATATATATATGTATACGGGCCTCATTTAATCCTTAAGTGAAAAATGCAAATGAACACACACTCCTTAAGTAAAGGATACAATCTAACCCGTGTGTCGCTTCCGACGTACTAATGAAATAGTCCCTTTGGACGGCCGCTTCCGGCGCAATAATAATGATGGCCCCTTCGGGCATTGCCGCTTCCGGCATAATAATAATGATGGCCCCTTCGGCATTGCCGCTTTAAATATAACAATAATGATGATGGCCCCTTCGGCATTGCGCCCGCATAACAATAATGATGGCCCCTTCGGGCATTGCCGCTTCCGGCATAATAATAATGATGGCCCCTTCGGGCATTGCCGCTTAGGCATAACAATAATGATGATGGCCCCCTTCGGGCATTGCCGCTTCCGGCATAACAATAATGATGGCCCCTTCGGGCATGCCGCTTCCGGCATAATAATAATGATGGCCCCTTCGGGCATTGCCGCTTCCGGCATAACAATAATGATGAATGCGTAAACATAAATAGTAAATGAAATAAAATAGTAAAGCCTCGCACCCCTTTCGGAGTGGTTTTAGAAAGTCTAAATATTAAAATCTCACACCCCGTCGGAGTGGTTTTAAAAAAACCAATTTTATGTTTCTTTGTACAAAATTAGTTCTTTAAAAATCATTAGTGAATCACAAATGCTTTTCCGAAGCCATTTTTGGAAAAACCAAAGCAATAATTATATTAGTAACGTTATTACACAACACACAGATATTATAAAACATAATGAGGTAGTTAAACAACCTGTCCTTTGGTAGTCGGGACAACGATCTAAAAGCTTCTTTAATTATTGTACCAAAATAAGTCAAATGGAGCTATACAAAAGATCTTGAGCATTGTGGGCCCACCTCGGGTCAAGTCAAGGTGGCGTACGTAAATTTCATACATTGAGCTTTACAGAGTCATTATGATAGTTTTAGCGCAATTCGGTCTTAGTTGGGCAAGAGGTAGATGTTTAAGCACTTATTTCATCGAAGCACAAGAAATTTGATTCAATTCTATTGAATGAAAAAGGGTCAAATCCAAACTCAGATTTCTAAGCATAGAATCACCCCCGAGGCTTATATCCAAACCTATTAGGTCTAAGACATGCCAAAAGAAGGAAAGGTGAAGCCTTACATACCTTTTCCGTCTCTTACGCTTCTCCAAATCCAAGTTCAAACTCTCCAAAATCTATAAATGGTCACATTTACCAAACATTGATTAGAGCCTTTAGAAATTCAATCTTGAATTAACATTTGCCTACAGAAATTTTGGTAGCATTTCCCCTGTAAATGCGCCATCCCCGAGAATTTAACTCGCCAAAAATATCAACAACAACAACCCAACAATCCAACAACACCAACAATTATCATAAAACACACTATAACATAAATAGTTCTCTTTACTACATAATCCAACAACTTTCATTCCAACTTCACATTTCCAAACTAATCTCATTGTTTTCACATTCATTACTAATCAAGATCACTCCAATACAATTCTAAATCATTCCATATCATTTTACAAAATATTCACAAGATATACAAAATATACAAATTTTTCACCAAGACCATAATTCCTCCGACGCTTCTAATCCTCAACATACGTGTTCATAACATATTTTCATCTTCCAATTTCATCAACAATAATCATAATTTGCACCCTAACAACTTCATGCTCATGATTGCATAATTTATAATAAAATCACACACTTTCCGACAACCACTTAACCACAATTTTCTCATGCCACCTAGAACTATTATCCTTCCATTTACATCACAAGGCTACAACAATACAATTAACATAATAAATTATTTAATTCATGTTCCTCCTCCTTCCATGCAATACACGGCCAACACACACACATCCACAACACACAAAATTTTCATACTTTTCATTCACTTCTACATACTATAACATATATAACCTTCCATAACATATAAAGAACATGAAATTCTTACCTTTTTTCTTCAACTTCTTCACTTGACTAGAATACGGAAACGACGAAACGGATGGCTTATCTTCCGAAACAATTATGTCACGTTGTAGAGGACCCTTGAATTAGTAGGAATACATGAAGAAAATAATTTTTGGGACAAGATTTCATGGTCTTCTTTTTCTCCTCCCTTGGCCGAACTAGGCCCTCTTGTTGCTCTTCTTCTTTTTGTTTTTCTTTCTCCAAATTTCTAGAGCTTTTTATGGAGAATATGACTAATATGTCATATATATATAACTCCTCCAAGCATGTGAGGGGCACATGCCTCCTTCCTTCATTTTTTTTTTCTAGAATTTTCTTTCTTTTTCTTGAACTTTTCTTTTAATTCACAAAGATGACCACTTAGCTTGCTCCATAAGCTTCATCCATATAAGAGTGGGACCCACATATACATGCACATGCACACACATATGGCCAAGCCTTGGCTTGGTCTAGAAATTTCAAAAAAAAATTTGTAAACTTCCCATTTTACCCCTGGCCTTCCTCAATATTCTCATACTACCAATGTTCGTAAATAATATTTATAACCAATGCACACACACATGGCCAAGCCTTGTCTTGGTCTAGAAATTTCAAAACAATTTTTGTAAACTTCCCATTTTACCCCTGGCCTTCCTCAATATTCTCATACTACCAATGTTCGTAAATAATATTTATAACCAACTTGTACATTAAAATAATTTTTGAAAATGATCTTGTCCTTAACTTACCATGACTTTCTCGAATTATCCGAATGTATGAAATACGGGATATAACACACTGCACTGGTCCTGAGTGGACAATCTCTCATAAGGTGGCCACTGTCGTCCACGAAAGCAAGCGCCCGCGTGGCATGATAACACCCACACCGGGTGGTGTCTCTGCGAGGACATCGAGGTAAGGGTGGCCTCGGCCCAATCGGCTAGAACCTCTATCCATCGCGACGAACCCGAGGCCCTGGAGCTCTGACCTGCTCCTGAATACCCAGCACTATCCAGTCTCCTGCCCTGCAACTGTGGGGGTGTGCTCTGAAGGGCCGGGAGGATATCTCGCTATCTTTGCGAGGGCGCCCGCCTCGAGACTCTCGACCCTAGCGCATCCGGCCCTCTTGGCCGGCCCTCATCATAAGCCCCGTCGGCCGGCGCCCCTCTACGTCCGTCCTCCATACCCCGGGCGTGTGCACGTATACGGGCGGTCCCGCCGATCAGGCCGCCATCACCAAACAGCTGTCGACCAAATAACGATCTAGTCCCATCACATAACGGTGCATCCGATCCGTCATATCAGCTACATAAGCGGTCACATATCTGGCCAACGAATCAAACTCCAAAAGCTTGTGCTCCCGGACGCTCTCGCCCTCTCGCTTCAACGAAGCAGAATCTGCTACGGCTCGCGGTAGCTGCGGGCGGAGAAAATGGCCAAGAAAGGCCTCAGTAAACTCGCTCCACACGGCTGGAGGGGCACCCTCTCCCCTGGACAGCTCCCAGGACTCGTACCAATTGGCTGCCGCATCATGCAATCGGTATGACGCTAACTCAACAGACTCGATCTCGGAAGCCTTAATAAGCCGCAACGTACGCTGCATCTCCCGAACAAACTCCTGAGGATCCTCCGCGGGCTTTGACCCAAAAAACTCTGGGGGACCACAAGTCGAGTCACGGAGCCCTCCGACCGTCGCCACTTCGTCCGCACGATCACCCCCCGATCCATGCACGTGAACCTCAGGCCGCCATCAATTCGGTCGATAATCGGACCGCATCTCGCATCGCCCGATCCTCCGCCCCACGGGCCGAGGAGCCGGAGGCTCGGACTCGAACCTCGGGAACCGGTGGTGGATCCACCCCACGACTGCGGCTATCGCCTCTCCAAGCCCCGAGATGCGGCGGTGTAGCCGAACCGGGCGCGGTCTGGGGCACAATCTCGGTACGAGGCTCGACGGGCCACCGGTAACTCTCGGGCCTAGGCCGTCTCCCCTAGCCGTAGACTTGCCCATCTGGGTAGCCGTTGCCTTTCTCGGAGGCATCGGCGAAACATAACAATTCGTTAGGGAGGAGCCATCTGATAACACGGCTCTATCGCACGATCTAAGATCGAAGAAAAGATAACATCCTAAATGCCCCGCCTTCCCGTTTATAGATGTGGTGCACAACACACCGATAAACAAGACTCTCTGGATACGGTGCGGAGACATTCTGAGGACGAACCGCTCTGATACCACTTTTGTCACAACCCAACCCCGTAGGCCGTGACTAGTGCCCGAGCTGGACACCCAACACATTTATCAAACAGAATCACATACGGATAGCTTATGTTATATCCCGTATTTTGTACGTTGGAATATTTTAAGTTGGTTGTGACAAGTTATGGACAAGATTATTTTCTGACTTTGTTTTAAGACATAAATTGCGGAAAATTTGGGGTTAAAAGTGAATATTGAAAAGTTAGCGTTTCATGAAAAATTATTTTCTTCTAGTATTCCAACCAATTGGAAGGTCCTTATTAAAGTGCTTAAAAATTGACAATCATGTTGTTGCCTCATAATTTAAACTCACGTTGACAACATTATATTTCATATTTTTGTACGTCGGATTATTCGCAAGCTGAGGTGGGGCCCACACATTGAGATTTTTTTTGAGACATGCGACAATTTATATGAATCACATATGTGAAGTTAAACATAACTCAAGAAGGACCCTTGAGCCAAATCAAAGCGGAAGTCCTCCAAACAAATATTTTTAAGTAATGTTTTCGGGTGATACGACTTCGAGGGCGAGAAACGGTATTATAAGTTTGGAATTTGGAAAAACACCAAAGATAGAAGTTGTAGATAATTGAATTATCTTTCCAACCATAGGTGGTGAGCCCACAGGTGACATCGGTATAAGGAGATATGGACATTTTAAGGCGGAAAGGTCAATGGGCTAGGCCCAAATCGGGCCCAATCGGGTTAGGCCCATGACCCATGCCTATTTAAGTGAAATTTTAGCCCTTTCCTCTCATTTTTCAGACCAAGAACACCCAGAAAATTCTGGAAAGAAAGAGAGAAGAACCTTGGAGAGAAGAAAAACCAATTTTGACCAAAATGCGAGCCCCGAATTCCGAAGCCCATGATGAGAAAAGTGTTGTACGTTGCGTTGTCTTCAATTTGAGCTAAAAATCAACCAAGGAGAAGAGTGATAACGTGGGGGCTGCATGCTTAAGGTATGAATACGGTTTCTTTTCATTGTTAACGAGTGTATTTAGAATTTTAACGGATTAAAATGGAGGGAATAGTGTGTAGAAATGGATGAAATTCATGAAACTTTGTATGTTGATGTTGAGCCGTGAGTATGGGCTGTTTTGTGACAAGGAATGAACTAAATTTACTTAGTGTTTTGGTTGTTGTTGTTGTGGATTCTATGATGTAAAATGAAAGTTTAATGATTCAAGTTGAAGTTGTATTTGTTGTGGGCTGTTTTGGAAGTTAATGTGATGCTAATATAGTCTCTTGAAATTATGAGAATAATGTTGTCAATGTGCAGATTGTTGATGTAGTTTATGAGTTTTGGAAGAAAGAAATATGTTAAAGTTGTTCATGTTGAGTTGGGAAGGTTTCGGGTTCCATGGTGTATTGGTTGGATGATTTGAATATTTTGCAGATTGTTTGAAATGTTCTTGAATTTTGTTTGAATGGTTTGGATTAGTACTTGAACGTGTGAGTATTGATGTTGGTTTGATCGTATGCGGTTGATTTGAATGAAAATGAAATATCGTCGAATTGTATAGAAAAGAGTTACTAATATTAGAATGCGTTTGAAATTGATTATTGATATTGTTAATATGGTTGTTGGTATGGTTGTTGAAGATTTGGCCGAGTTGAATTCTCGGGGATGTTGAGTTATAGGGAAAATGCTGCCCAAATTTCTGTAAATAAAGTGATGGCTTGGGATTGGATCCTTAAGTACTTAAAGCTAATGTTTGGTGTCTAATGACATTGTTGTAGATTTTGTGTTAGAACCCGTATTTTTGTACATTGGAACAATCCTGATTAATTATGATAAGTTAAGGACAAAACTATTTCGGGATACAAAGTCGGGATTCTTGACCTTCGATTTTATTTTGAAATATAAGTTGTGCATGAATTTATTGGTATGGAACAATTAGGAAAATTTGGGACCAAAAGTGATAAAATTGGAAGTGAAAATCATCCACTTTTTCCATGGTTGGCCGTGCATAGTGGGAGAGGGACCCCACACATTTTTTGTGTCATCTTTTAATTGGGACAACTCATTAATGTGGGCCAATATTTTGTACAACTCAAGGGGGGATTAAAAGATGACCACTAGTCATCTTTAGCTCATTTCATCACTTGCAAAAAAAAAGAGAGAAGCTGAAAACCTCAAGTTGAGGCTCTCGGCCAGCCATAAGAAAATTCAACCCCCATTTCTTGTCCTTCTAAAATTATTTCGTTGATGTAAACCCATTATTTTGAGGTCCCTAAGTAGCGTGGAAGCATCGTTGGAGCGATCAATCCAATGTTTTTCATCTTTTGGAAACCCTAGCCTATTGGAAGTTGAAGAGAAAAAGGTAAGATTTGATCTTGTTTTTGCGTTATGAAGGTTATATTCATGTTGTAGTATGTTATAATGGAGGAAAATCATGAAATATGGAATGTTGGAGATGAGTTGGGTTTGTGGTGCTTGAGCCGTGTGGTGTGTGTGTGGTGTGATATTGAAATGATGAATTAATGCTTAGTTAGTTTATTATGATCATTGTAAGGTGAAGAACAATTGAGAATCATCCATATATGTATATATGTAGTGTTGATCGAAATGGGTCACATTATATGACAATGAACGAATGAACGTCGCTTAATGTTTTAATCGTCGTCGCTATGAATTTTATGTTGGAAATGAATGTTTATTAACTCAAATTGATGTTGTAAATGTTGCGGACTGATTTGGAGGCTATTGTATATTTAATGTAATTGGTATATGGATGAGATAGCATTGTTAGAATAAATTGTGGATACAAATCATGGTTTGGAAATGAGGAGCATGAAAAAGGGGGTGTCTCGGTTTAGGGGCTGTTTTCGGGTAGCTTGGGAAAATTTATGGATTGTTGGAAA
>NW_026727031.1:0-47229 GCF_029784015.1 Lycium ferocissimum | reverse complement strand
GGACCCGATTACCTTAAGCCCCCTCACCGGGCATATAATTGTAATGTACGTAAATTTGGTACGCCGCCTCATTTGACCCGAGCGGGCCCATCGTTCCCCGTATTTTCATTATTGTTCCATTTGACTTATTCTTTAAGTAGAATCCAATGGGAAACTTTCGGATCCTTATTCCGTCATCAAATGCCAAGTACCGTAACTATGCTAACGAGGATATTCTTATGATGGCGATAAAGACACAGTGTACGAGAAAAATGGCTATGACGCATATGTTAAGAATATGTACTTACCATGAATATGACTATGAACATGCTTCACAATGACATGGATGATGTCAAGGAAGAAAATGTTTACATGTTGAATATGACCATGATTTATCTCTATGATTAAAGGTTCCAAGTTCATGATTCAGTTGGACAAGAGAACGTTGTCATTTTTTGAATTCTCAACTCTATTCATGGATAATGTCTATTTTTAAAGATTCCAAGTATAATGAAACGAGGCCTTACGATCCTGGTTCATGTTTTCCTACGATATTACTTTTCATTAATAGTCTCGCCTTATATTAATCGTTCCTCTGGCTGAGGCAAGCGCCCATAGCTATGCTATAATATAATCGGAGGTTCCCGACCTACGTCACTCCGATGGATACATGACTCTTTTTCTCCCGTACGCATATATAACATATGGATATGAAAATGTATATGTACATGGGGTGTGGGATACATGGGAAATGGTGGTGAACTATGTTTCATCGCCACTCCGGTCACCGGGCTTATCATCCCGGGACGCGGGATGCCCGGACGCGGGATTTACGGGCGAGCGAGTATTTCGCGCAATGTGGGCGAGCCGACGTCATCAAAAGCTATGATACTATGATACACTACGACATGCCATGATACTATGATACACTATGGTACACTATGATACTATGATATACCATGATATACAGACACTATGATATACTACGATTTAACATGATATGACATAAATTCTATTTTCTATGCCTATGAAAAGAAATGTTTTTTTTTTTAAAGGAAAACAAGTACGTACGGCATCCGCCCCTACGGGGCCCTCATATGCACAAAGTTACTTCCGTTATCCTACGATATGTTCTATGTTTCTATACGTATATTGTTCATACGTACAGGTCATCCTTTTACCTCACGATATAATATCTCTTGCTCACGTTATATCTCCTACACTATGTTGCTACTTCTGCCTTTACATGCCCAAGACATAGGCTCGTACCGACCCCTCTTCTTCGAGGGCTGCGTTTTCATGCCGGCAGTACAATTCAGGATTTGCCGATTATAGCATGTAGATGTCTCCAGCAGTAGCCGGTAGGCTCCACTTGTCCCGGGAGTGCTGCCGAGTCAGAGATGGACGCGATGATACTTTGTTCGAGGTCAGGAGACTTGCATGTAATCGCGGGTACGGGTTGTCGAGAATAAAACAGCTCGATATGTTATTATGTTTCGGTCTCGAGTCTTATATGATGTCGTATTCTACTTATGAAAAAAATTCTATGTGTATTCATTTCTAATCGATTTATAAGTTCATATGTATAATAAGAGCCGGCTGGTTCGCTCGGTCCGAATACGCGGGTCGGTGCCCATCACACCCTAGTAAGACCGTGACATCGGTAACCTCCGATTATATTATGGAGCAATCATCATCGCTATATCTCACCTTGAAGGAAAAATGATTATAAGGTGAGATTAACAACAATGAATAAAAACTGTAAAATCATGAAGTAAGCTCAATAATCTTATAATAACATTAAAACCATAACTTTGGAACTTCTAGAAATAGGATCATCATCATCATCATCATCATTATCATCATGAAAACATAATCATCTTTTGCATCATAAGAAACTTTAAGAATCATGAATCTCTAGCTTGTGAAAATACTTGACATGGAAGACATATATGGATTCACAAGAAAGAAGTCATCATTTTCATCATGGTCCTCATAGAAAACATCTTGTCTTTAATATCATAAGAAGCTTTTAAGAATCATGAACTTCTAACTTTTGAAAGTAAGAAGGTAATGGAAATATATATGAAATCATAACATAGGAATCATGCCGTTTTGAAAGAAAGGGACTAGCCTTAATATACCGGATAATCTCCTTCTTAATCCACAACAAAAGCTTAACATAACCTCTTTGTATACAACAACCGAAATGATACCGCCATCAACAAAATGTCAGTTTTCGCAACTATCATATTTTCATAATATTATTACCTTTCAAAAAAATCGCGCACTTCCCCTATTCATACTACATCCCAAAGACCACTAAGGGTCATCAAATAGCTCAACAACAACAACAACAACAATCAACAATAGCAACAATTACAAGATAATCCAATATAACCCTTTTTGACTACTTTAAGAATCATATTGAGCGGCAGCACAACGAATAACAAACGCTATTCAAACCCAGCTCTCCTTTCATAATTCAGTCCACAATTCTTCATAACAATATGCATATATTAACCATATCATATTTAGCTTAAAATATCCTTAAATGTATTCCAAAACAATCCATACTCCTACGCTCATCCTTTACTTTCTATTCGTAGATTTCATATATTTTATTCTCCACCTTTCCAACTAACACATGAATTGTCACACCCCACTTCCGATAGGGTGTGATGGGCACCCGACTCCCTTACCTAGGGCCGAGCGAACCTCCGACTAACGTAACACTCACAACCATACTGCCCACAAACATAACATACGTACGAAATGAAAATTTTTCGAAAACAAACATGCCTCGTTTTTTTTTTTTAAAGCAAATAAAAATCTACAAGCGTATGAAACCGAATATAAGGCATAACAAAATGCTTTCGCTATATAGCCGCTTGCCAAACACATCGGTAACATAACGCATACAAACACACCGGGCTTACGTAGCCGCTTACAAAAACAAAACACCAACATATCACACTCGACACCGTCCGCAAAGTCTCTATCATAACTTCGAACACCATACAAAGCACTCGACTCGGCAAAGCACCGAGGAAATGGAGCTCGCCAATCCGGTACCGGGCATCTTTCAACATCACCTACTCATTCGCGGGTACCGCGTGGTACGAAACGCAGCCCCGAAGAAAGCGGGCCGCACGAAATATGTACCGAGCATGTAAAGTATAGCATACATCAAACGAGGTCATAACCAAAGAGGGAAGTACGTAAAGTGAAGTCGTAATAACCCAACTACCTATACTTACATCCGACGCACAAATCATGCATACTCATACCGAACGCATCGTAATCATATGGAATAACAATAACCGATATGATTTGCCTAATCATCGTGATCAAACTCATATATCGGAAAACAAACTCATCATACGTCGTCATATCAAACGCGGCCCATAGGACCCGCGACGGTGTAACGTGGTCACACCCTATCTCGGCGCCACAACACAATACATAACACCAAGTTTACAAATCTCCGTATCCCCGAACACAATACATCATCACAACACATCATAAGCCATATCACAAGATAACTATAAACGGAACCCGCCCTACGGCGAGGTCTCGGAACCGTAACACAAAGATAACATCGAGTATATCATAGTGCGCACGATCATATACCTAGATCCGTGAAAGAGGTAAATACGAACGCACTTGATGTATCGTAAGTAACCACACACATATCGTACACCATCATAGACTCAACCGAATGATCAAAACGAACCCTTCTTTTTAAAATCCAAAATCATAGTTTTTCTCCCGAATCTTCGTCGGACATACCAAACCGAACTTCGAAACCGTTGTTACGTATCAAAATCATGGGCATAAAATCTTATTTCCAACTCGACAGATAAATAAGTAATCATAGTGAAAAATATTAAATTTTTTCCGAAAAATCCATAAAGGTAGCATAGAAAGGTCGCGGGCCCCACGGACGGGTGCCGACCGTCCGAGCCCGACTACGAGGGGTAGGGGAGAGTGATGCCTTATGAACTTACATATTATGTTTTGGGGGCGTTTCGAGGTCGATGCAAAAGTTACTTACGTTCGTAGTTTCGAAGTCGTTTAGGAACAAGTCTCTTTTTGAAAACAAAATTCTTTTGAAAATAGAACTCTTTTGAAACCTTAAAAGTTTAATCCCCACGAAAGACATAAGGGTCATAACTCAACCGCATTAAAGACACGAAACATCAAGGAACTTATACGAATCGCTTACACAATATTTCAAACTCAAATCCATATCAAAGACATACAAACCATACCGACCATACTAAGGATGCCAACAAGACAAGCAAATACGATTCACAAACATACTTGAAATTTGGCGAATGGAATTTCGAGGCACATATTATGTCATACCTTAATTCCGTCTAAAGACATGCCAAAAGAAAAGAAGGGTACATACACCGGCTTCTGCTTCCTAAGCTAATCCAAGCGTAAGTTCGTTTTCTTCAAAAATCTACAACAACATCATTAGGCATCGAACATTAGTCCAAATGCTTAAAGGATCCTAATTCCAAACCATTGCTTTTTTTTCTACCAAAAATCAAGCAAAGCATTTCTATATATTCACCAACCCCCGAGAATTCAACTCGCTAATATCAACAACAACCAAACCAACAACCATCCAAAACAAGATTTAAGAACATTCCTGACAATCCACAAAGTATTCAAGACAATTCAAACAATATGCTATGAAACCCCAAACCTTCCAACTTAATGAATACGACAATAATGCGTTTTTTCTTTCAATTTCACAAACTACGCCAACGGTTCCATACATTACCACACTACCTTCATAATTATAAGAAAACATAATAGAACCATATTGACTTCAAAACAACTTTCACAACATCACAACTTCGACATAAGTCATTATACCTTTATTTTTATCACATAATCCAACAAACAACAACCAAAACACCACATTAAATTAGTTCACCAAGTCTTCAAAACAGCTCCCACACGGCCACACACACAATCCACGCCACACCAACATTCAAAGTTTCATGATTTCCATCATTCCAACACACTACAACAACCAACATGCAAATTAAAATTGATTCATCACTTATACATACACACACACATACACTAGCCAACATCTATATCCAAGGCTTGACTTCAACATCCATATTTTCATGATTTTTCATTCATTTCTACATGCCAAAACAACTTGCAAACATGCTACATACACTTAATTCTTCACCTCTACACTAACCATACATACACGGTACAAGCACACACAACACCATATTTTTATAAACTTCATTCATTTCCATATATCACCACACATACCAATCACCAACACATGAAGGAAGATAAAATCCTACCTTTCTCTAATTTCTGTTCTTCATTCGCCAAGGTGTGGTTTTGCAAGAACAAAAGCTTTGTTGATTCAACAACAACACTTCATGTTGTTTAGCACTTCCAAAAGAGTGGAAAACATAGAAGAAAATATTATTTTTGTGATGGCGGTTGTTTCGATCTTCCATTTTTTTTTCTTCATGGCCATTTGGCCTTGGCTTGGCTTCTCCAAGCTTCTTGATTTTTCTAAGGATAGAAATGATGAAGATGATTAATTATCATCTTCTAGCCACATATATAGTTCACCCACATGGCCCTATGGCCCACACACACACACACATGGCCGGCCACTTATGGCCATTTTCACATAATAGCCAACTTTCCATAATTCATTTTTTGGTCCCAAATTTTTCCAACTTTCATTCTCTAATTTTTTTTTTCCTTATTCCAATCTTACCCTTTTAACACTTCATACCCATAAAAATGAATATGCGACTTATGCATTGAGACAAAATCGACAAAACCGGAAATTAAAAGTCTTGTCCATAACTCGTCGCAACCAACTTAGAATATTCCAACGTCCAAAATACGGGGTATAACATGAATAATCTCAATAACCTTAGGGACAATATATTCAGGTTATAATCCACCATTTACAACCATTAGAAGTCATATTTAAACATTCAAAACAACCCCTACAAAACAAAGGCTTAACTTAACTTATTTCGATGTAGTCTTGCGGCATTTGGCCTCAAACAACTTTACCAACACTTAATTAAGATAACACACAACCAAAGGGGTATTATACATACCTTAAGAAGTGCATACAACCCAAGAACCATGGCTGAATCAATTCACTTCACCCTCAATCATTATACAATACCATAAGCTAGCTACTTCTTGTAGTTTCCAACCTTGATGGAAGATTTGGTGTTTCCACTGATTAGGGAAAATATTTTGCGTGGTGGAAGCTGAGAATGCCTAGAGGGTTGGGGAAGGTTATGGAATATTATGGAAGGTTATGGAAGATTATGGAAGATCATGGGAAGGTCGAAAGGTTATGGAACCCTCAAGAACTCTTTAGAAGCGGGGATGAGAAAAATGGTGAAAATGATGAGTTGGAGGGGATATTTATAGGTGCGTGGGTTGGTTTAGGCTCCATTGGGCCGAAATTGTCGGGCCTTTTTTAAGTGAACTTTTCGATTTTTCGCCAAGTTCTGGAAGTTCTTCCTGACCGTCCGTTTTAAAAACGCCCATAACTCCCCTCGTTCCGATGTCGTATTGATGAATGGTTTATTGCTGTTATTCCCCGTATCTTCGAAGAGCACTTACAAATTTGAAACATAAGTATGCTGAGTTAGGTTGGCAAAAACCACTTTGGAATATAAGGAGCAACCATTATTAAGTATATTTATCGAGGAAGGAAGTATATAAGTATACCTTAAGGTTTTATAAGGAAATGAGTGGAAGAAATGGAGTAATACGACTTTGGAGAAAGGATGGGTCATGTTTTGTGAAAATTTTGGTCCAACTGGGGACAAATATCTCTTAGCATACGAAGTGTTTTGAAGTGAAACAAAAGTTTAAAATAAAGTTCATTGAGTTCAGTTTCCAACGCAATAAAACGTCTATCGATAGGACATCGGAGTGGAGAATTATGATGTTACAATTTTAGCCGACAGAAAGGTAAATGCGTGCCATAGGACCGTAGCCACGTACGATTCGCAACAAGAGACCTCCCCTCGCCAGCTAGCCGGTACGCTCCATTGATCCGGAGCTACACTTCTTTTGGTATTCTATTCAGTTATGTACATATATGGGTATGGCAGGGATTTGTCCTTTCATTTCTACAGTTTGCACTCCATAGAGGTCTGTAGATAGTGATATGTAGTCGTGATATTTTGTTGTACAGTATATATGTGTGGTAGCCAAATCAGCTCATGCTGTTATTCTCAGTGTTTATGCTTATATGTATGCGTTGGCCGTGAGTTCCGTGTCAGGTGTCTTTATGTTGATTGTTCGGAGATAGTTTAGCACGATTCGATTGTATACGGGTCCAAGGGGCCGGTAAGAAGTAAATGCAAGCATGGGGAGTGTTGGCCGGCAACGTCGGGCACGCACTTGTCGCGCTCATCGGTTTGGTCGGACAAAAGTGGTATCGAAGCCGGGCGTCCTAGGGGATTGTCTACGCACCGTGTCCGAGAGTCCTATTTATGGGTGTGAAGCCGGCCACACTTATAAACGAGGAGGTTGCGGGGCATTTAGGAATCATTGACCTTTCCTTTTGTCTAGATCGTGCGACAGAGCGAGTCTAGAAAGATCGCTTAATCCTTTTCGTGCGGTGCATCGAACAAGAGATGAAGAGATCGACCCTCGATATGGGGGTGCTAAGAAGGCCCCCGATCGGATCCGGGACCCGAGCTCCCGGGACCGAGATGAGCCTCGGTCTATCGAGATCGATCCTGGAGGACCCGCCGACGATTCCTCGAGTTTTTGACTCCCCGGGGAGGAGGACCCCCGAGAGGACGCATGATAAAGATCCTTCGAGTATTCGTCTCCGGGACACTGTAGGAGGAGATCCTCGATGCCGTACCGATTCTCCTATAGGTGGAGCACTAGGTCGACCCGGCCTCCCCGGCGTGAGTGTTACGGATACTTAGCCTCATCCTAGCCGGCCGATAAACCGAGAGTTGCTCGTTATTTATATCCCTCGGGCTCAGATGAGAGAGACGAAGAAGGCCAGACGAGCAGATGGTGGGTGACGATGACGAGGAGTACACTTTACCTTATAGTCCACCGCATCGACTAAGGACCGATCGACTAAATGTATACGAGTCCTTATCGGAATTTTCTATGTATGTGCATTTGCCGTAGATTATTATTTAATAGTGGCGAGCGAAAACCCAAAGAGGCCGAATAACCGAGTATTTATAAGTAACGGTGACCAAGGTGTGTTCGCTCACCATTGGGAATCTGAAAATCTAGGATGGAAAGTAGTCATACATACGGCATTTAAAGGTGAATATTAGAGAGTTAAAAAGGCCAAAAATAGTAATTGTGTGGTCGGAAGAGTAAGAGATCCTTTCTAATTCGGAGGGAGATGCGTGCTACGAGACGTTTTTGAAATCGTCAAGACTTCAACTTACTTTAGATTATGTGGTGAAGGTCATGCGGTGAGGGGATACGATTATACTAGCATTAACGCACCGGATTTCATCAAAGTTTCGAGGTTAAGCGTGCTGGGGTGAGAGAAATACTAGGATGGTGACCGGGAAGTGTACAAAAAGTCCTATAAATTTAGATATAAGAGGCAAATGAGAAGCTAGAGCAGCCTAAGGGAGATTAGAGTATGCGGAGTGGTTGGAGACACTTAAGTCGCGTAGGAGCGAGGCGGACTAGACCGGGGAAGAGAAAGAAGGTGCATCACAGCTCTAGAATTAGGGTGAGTTTGAATAGCGTTTGGAAATATTTTGTAAGCGAGATGGTAGTAATTATATATATACGTATGCATATGATATCCCATACATGGCTATATCAGCGGGTATGTGTATCCCGGCAACCAACGTTGCGATATATGGAAGGCATTAATCGAACAGGGTAACGAAGTTCAAGTGACAAAAAAAAATGGTACAAATGTTACAAGGTAAGCTGATGCTATTTTCACTACAGGTTAGGTTTGGAGAGGTTTAATGCAATGACATTTGGAAAAGAAAGAAAGTGAGTAGATGGAAGGTAAGGAGATCAAAATGTCGAAAAAAGTGAAAAGTAAGAAACATGAGTGAGTGAAGCCTCTAAGAGGGACGACGGGCAATCATGGGACTATTTGGGAAAAATAATTGAAGATAGGCATGCGAATTGGATAAAGTGTGGCAGTATGGAACAAAGAGGAAATGTGGGGGTCGAGAATAGGCTTCGATAAGTGGGGTTAAAAGGATAGTGACCACGACGAGGAATGGGAAGTAAGAGAAAGAATGGTTAGGCCTTGCGACGATGTTAAGAGATTTCTAGCCCTCGAAAGTTATATAAAGGGATAAGTGTGTGGTCAAATTAACACGGTTGCCTCGGACATGGAGAAGCTTTCCAAAAAGATGACTTAAGAATAGAACGGATTTACGCATTTAAAGGAATATTTCACGAACTTCGAGCCGATACTACAAATAATAAGAGAAGAAAGGTGCTCGAGGAGGAAGAAACCCAAGCAAGGTTAAGGATGAAAGTAGGAAAGGTATACTAATGGGTTGGTCGAAGGAAGAGGAGAGCATTTAGGAGTAAAGTAACTGGAAATCCTTAACCATGGGAGTAGGAAGGATACTTTAACGAGTTGGCGATAGGAAACCGATTACTCATCAAGGAAAGAACGAGGATAATGAGTCGACACAATTGATTAGAAAATTAATGACATGGAATAAGAATTCATGTGAAGACCGAGAGATTCGATCATAGAGGAAATGGAATGAAATGTAAGGAACATGCATAGAAGACCACCCGACCATAGCATCAGAAAGATAGATAAAGGTTCGATGAACGAGGATAGAGAGAGTGTAAACTGTAAGAATTCTGTGCTAAGAGCAAAAGTAGCAGGACACTCGAAAAACTTGGATGCACAAACCGCAACACAAACGCGTAGTTAAGAAGAATTATGGGTAAGTGAGCTAATCGGGCGAAAGGACTAGTAGTGGACGGAAGGGTATAGAGATGTCGATAAAAAAAAAAGATGATATAAACATAAATGGAAGAAGCACTCAGGGAAAGAAGTTTTAGATATGTTATAAGCAAAGTCGGGGAGAAAAACAAGGAGTAAGGTATAATCGAAGACTTCATAAAGGACGTGGTGAATCCCGATGTCGCCATTAACCGCGGTCCAGAAATCATTAGTCATAAAAGATAGAAGTGTGAAAAGATGGAAAAGAAGGCATCGGAATTAGATCTAACCCTTATAAGTATTCCAATTGAATACAAGAGTGTAACTAGCAAGAAGATAGACAAGTCGGACCATACGATGACGGAACCCCGGCCCAAGAAGATTGTAAGTGGTGGCGATAATTGTCGAAGATGACGGTTACTCGAAGCGCTATGGCCGTATAATGACCTCCTTCAATAAGGGGGAAGAAAATACTAGACTTGAAAGGAACTATGACGTTTCAAGCTCCGGGTGAAAGGAGATTTATTAGCTCGGGGCTGTGAGTTCGAGGTGTATTGGCATATCGGGAAGGTAACGAAACGAAGTAGAAACGAATTGACAATAAGTGTACCATGAGGCAGACATAGGAAGAAAGTATGAAAGATAACTCAAGAGAGCACTTTACGCCAAGATGAACTACGATATTTTTTTTAGACAATGATCTGAATCCCTCGTATCGGGCAAAAATTACGCCGTACCTAAGTATGCAGTGACATGCCCTAAAGGGTAATGAAAAGAGCAAGAAAGGTCTCCAAGCTAAATTTACAAAGGGTATCAGAGAGGATGACGAACCCAAAGAACACTTGGGATGACAATGACAATTGTAATAAAAGGAGCAACGATTGGTAGTTTGGAAATTTTTGAAGGAAAGAAAGAACACTGCTCCTATGAATGGAAATAAAAGAGTTCACCGGATATTAGAAAATAGTTCATGGACCACTAATTATACTAAACATGAGAGCATATGCTATGGAATTATATGAACCGTCAACGTGAAGCTATGCCCAACTACAATTCTAAGAAGGCCATACCGAAAAGCCAATAAGGAATAACGACTGACGAACGATCGCCGATACAAGAAAATCGGAGATAAGTATACTTGCATTGCAAGAGAGTTATAATAGAAGAATTATCTTAGTCCTATGCTTCTGAGATTGTATTGATAGATGTGAGGGAAGGAAGTAAAGAAAAATTTATAGCAGGAACTCAAAGATGTTGCGAGCTATGAAATTAGTTGAACTCGAATTATAAGTTTGCCGCAGAGTGTAATCGGACTGCGAAGGACAATAAATGGCGAAGAAACATTACGTATATACGTATTTCGGATAATGATATAATCGGCCTTAGAAAGGAACAAAACCATTAGGTTCACTAGCGATATTTATATGCGGGTAAACATTTGGAATGTAAGGGTAAAAGAGATGGCGACAAGGATGTAAGGATTAGAGTGCACGACTAATGGACTACAAAAATATTGGTACAATGTATATCAGATGGCGGGTAAGATCAACGGTCAAGACTACCATAATGCAACTCGAGTGAATTATGAGAAGTTAGGGACAAGGCTATCCCGAGAGACTTGCGATTGTTTTAAAGGCTTAAATTGTGTATGATTTTAATGTCTTGGAAATGTTAAGGAAACATTTGGAGGAATTTTCCATTTTTAGTAAGTGTGCTATTTTTGGAAAGTTGAAAATTCTTCAACAAGAAAGGAAAGAAAAACAAAAAAAAAAAAAGAAAAAAAACATGGACCATGTGGCCGGCCACATGCATGTGGGCCAAGGCCACATGGATGGCTAATATTTGTAAATAAAAGATGACTTAAGGGGACCATTTTCATCATCTTCTTCACTTGGAATTTTCAAGAAACTTTGAGAGACAAAAAAAAAGCCATATTCGGCCAAGAGAGAGGAGAAGAGAGACCAAGAATTGATCAAGAAAAAAATAATTTCCTCATGCAAACCTACTAATTCAAGGGTGCTCATTAACGTGGAGGTGTTGTTTGGAGCGTTGGATTGCTTGTTTTCTCTATTGACCAACTTTGGGCAAGTTAAGAAGTTGAAGAAGAAAGGTGAGTTTTAATCTTGTTTTATGTGTTATGAATGGTTCATATGTGTTGTAGTATGCTAAAAAGGAAGAAATTCATGTTAGAAGTTGAGTTGAAGTTGAGGCCGTGTAAGTGGTGTTTGGCCGTGTGTGTGTTGTGGTGAAAGTCATGAATTAATGTTAATTAGCATGTTTTAAATGTTGTGGAGTGAAGAAAAGAATGAAAATCATCTTTGTGTGTAATTATGGGTGTTGGCCGAATGGCCTCCCTTTGTGTGGTCTTGAATGAACGAATTGTCGTTAGTGTTTTCGTTGTCGTCGTTATGGATTTTATAAGGAAAAAATGCAAGTTGATGACTTAGAATAATGTTATGTTGGTTATGGGATGACTTGGGAATTTATGTGGATTTTATGTAATTTCTACATTTATGAATATTGCGTTGTTAGTGTGTGGATTAATGATGTAAATCATGAACTTGGAAAAGAAGAGTGTATTTGATGTTGTTCTCGGGTTTGGGGACCATTTCGGGTCCAATGGAACAATATTTGGATTGTTGGAAAAAATTGTATGAATTGCTTAAAGTATTATTGCATATGGTTTGAATGGGTTCGGATTAGTAGTTGAACGTATGAGCGTTAATATCGATTTGGTTGCATGAAGTTAGTGACTATATTGGAATGTCTCTAAGTGTATAGCAATATGTGTTTAGTGTTGGAATATGTTGGGATTGAATATTAATGTTGGAACGTATTGTGAATCGACTATTAATGTTGTAGTTTGTTTTCTTGTTGGGTTGTTGTTGAAATTGGCCGAGTTGAAATCTCGGGGTTGGTGTAAATATAGGGGAGATGCTGCCCAAATCTTTGTAGCCAAGAATTGGTTAAGATCGAATTCTCAAAACCTTATGATTAATATTTGGTAAATATGACCAAATGTAGATTTTGGACGAAACGGGACTTGAAGTTGGACGAGCGTAAAGGACGAATAAGGTATGTAAAGCTCTCCCATTTCTTCTCTTGGCATGTCTTAGATCTACTAGGCTCGAATTTGGACCTTGGGGACAACTCTACTCTTCAGAATCTACGTCTAGAAACGCTTCTTTTTCATTCAGTAGAATTGAACGGTTTATTGTGTGAATAGCTAGAGAAATTGTTTTAAACCTCTAAAACTTGTGCAAATGAAATCCGATTACTTTAAAATACTCATAAATGACGTTGTGAAGTTTGACATGTGTAATTTACGTACGCCACCTCATTTGACCGAGGTGGGCCCACTTTGTCCGGATTTTTCCCTATTATTCCGCTTGAACTACTTGAAAATAAAAACTAAGGAAAGTTTAGCTACCTTTCTAATTTCTACAGAATAACTGTTATATTTATTTATTTGAGTCCTATGATCTACTTTGGAATTTGCAATTACTCCGAAAGATTATTCGATATGAAATATTTCGACATCCGAAAGACTTATGCTCGACTATTATTAAAAGTCCGCTATGAGATCTCGTCATCCGTGCTTACGCCTTCGAGTCTCTCGTAAGATTGTTGTATGTTTTATATTGCATATGGTATTCTCACTACTCGCTCGTGCAAGCTTAATACGTCTTTCACCGAGTCCCGGCCGGGTATGAAATCGTGCACAGTCTCATTGCATTGTTCACCGAGTCCCTCACTAGAGGGCCGGGTACGCTATATAAATACATATATGATGATCTGATGATGTGATGGTATGGGGATGGCGGCCAGGATGGCATTTGATAATCCTACTCACCGAGTCCCTCACTAGAGGGCCGGGTACGGCATATGCATATGATTACATGCTTACATGATTACTATACATGATGGTTACATGACTTTATTTACCGAGCCCCTCCCCGGAGGGCCGGGTACGTTATATGTGCATAATGACTTGATGATATGATATGGATATACATGATATACGATTCACAGGTAAGTTTTGATTTCCTAAGTTCTATACTTATTGCGATACAGTCTAGTTCGGTTATGTTCCTACTTACTGTGTTCTGTGCTTTACATACTCAGTACATATTCCGTACTGACCCCCTTTCTTCGGGGGCTGCGTTTCATGCCCGCAGGTACTGCCGCTCAGTTTGAGGATCCACCTGCTTAGGCCATCTATCCTGCTTTCTGGGAGTGCTCCTTTTTCCGGAGCTCATATATTTTGGTATATACACTTTCTGTTACATATGTATGTATTTATTCAGGGGTACGGCGGGGCCCTGTCCCGTCATATGATTCCGTCTGTCTGTCTAGAGGTCTGTGGACATGTTTGTGGGTTAGGGTCGTGCTTTGTACGGATGCGTATGTATATGTTGTGTTTGGGCGATCCTTCGCGCCGCGGCGGCCGGTCCGCATATGTATATAGGTTGTGTTGTTGGCCCTGTGTGGCCTTTGTTGGTATTTTCTGCGTGCAGGGTTATTCTGGGTAGTCCGTAAAACAAAGGAAACTCTGCCGAAATTTTTCTGGAAATCATCTAAATTTGAAATATAGCCTTGTCGGCCCCGGTTGGATACTTGGGTGTGTTTGATATAATTTGAGATAGCGTTCGATAGATGCGTTTGGGTGCCCGATCGGGCACTAGTCACGGCCTACGGGGTTGGGTCGTGACAAAAGTGGTATCAGAGCGGTTAGTCCTCGGAATGTCCACAGACCGTGTCTAGTAGAATCATGTTTATCGGTGTGTTGTGCACCACATCTATAAGCAGGAGGCTACAGGACATTTAGGATACTGCCTTTCTTTCTGATCTTAGATCGTGCGATAGAGCTGTATTATTAGGATGACTTCTGTTCTAATAAACTGTTATGTTTTCAGCGATGCCACCGAGAAAGGCGACAATTGCCCAGAAGGGCAAGACTACAGTTGCAGGAGAGACCAGTCGGGCCCAGAGAGTTACTCAGGCCCATGCCCAGCCCGAGCCGAGATTGTGCCCCGGTCGGCTAGTTCGCCACCCCATCACCGTCCGAGGAGCACGGAGCGGCGGCGGCAGGCGGCACGGGGAGGCGGCTCCACCGCCCGCCCCCGAGGTTCGAGTGCCCGAGCCTCCGGCTCCCCGGCCGGGGGCGGAGGACGGGGCCATGAGGGATCTTTGTTCGGTGGCGACCGGAGCGGGCGCGGGGGCGGGTCCGGAGACGGGGACCGGGGATGATTATGCTTTGGTGGACGTGACGACCCGAGAGGGCTCGATATTTCCCGACACGTAATCCGCCGAGTTCTTCGGGTCAAAGCCCGAGGAGGACCCTCGGGAGTTTATTAGAGAGATGCGGCGTACGGCGCGACTTGTCGGGCGTCCGAGACCGAGTCGGTGGAGTTCGCGTCGTATCGGGCGCACGACATATCGCGGCCAATTGGTTTGAGTCGTGGGGGCGTCCCGTGGTGAGGGTGCTCCCCGGTACATGGGATGAGTTCGTGGAGGCTTTTCTTGCCCATTTTCTACCCCCGAGATCGGACGAGCCGGGGTACACGGTTTATACATTTGAAGCGAGCGTGGTAGGAGCGTCCGAGAGTACGGCACGAGTTTGATTCCTTAGCCGGATACGCTCCTCATATTGTGGCGGATATGGATGACAGGGTACACCAGTATATTATGGGGCTGGATGATTATTTGATTGACAGTTGTATGTCAATGGCAGCTCAGCCCGGCATGGACATCGCACGAGTACAGGCATATGCCCAGGGCATGGAAGAGCGACATAGAGGGCGTCAGCCCGACGGGGGATCACGATAGGGGCCAGCCCGAGGGCTAGATCGGCGGGATATTCGGGGGGGGGGGGGAATTTCGAGGCGGGCGGCCTCGGCGGCGTACGGGGTATTCGACCCGGCCCGGCCACGAGTGCGCCCCCACGGTTCCGGGCGGGAGATTTGATCGTACCGGTATTCGGGAGCCGGTCGAGCTCCGAGCTTCGGGGCCGCGGATGGATAGAGGTTCCGGTCGGACGAGGCCCCCATTACCCCGGTGTTCTCGTTGTGGTAGACCTCATTTTGGGGAATGCCGTCGCGGCACTGGTGCCTGTTTTTCTTGCGGCCGTCAGGGCCATATTATGAGGGAGTGCCCGTATAGGGGTGGTCCAGGGGATGTGGTCCAGCCTACTGGGTCAGCTGCTGGTTCGTCCTCCTCAGCAGCGATGCGCCCTACGGGGCAGGGTACACCGGCACCAGCGGGCCGTGGTAGAGGTCGCGGCGGAGTCCCCAGTGCTAGCGGTCCTTCGAACCGCGTATTTGCTTTGACGAGGAGGCAGGATCAGGAGGCATCACCGGATGCGGCTACGGTACATGAACCCTCACTAGAAATTATGTTCTTATATGTGCGTGTACGTGATATAGTTGTTGCGTGATAGCGGTAGATGGAAAACCTGGGGGTTAGTAATCTAGTATTGATAAACAACGGTAGTTAAGGTGTGTTTATTGTTATTACGGACCCGGGAGTCTAGGATGGAAAGTGGTAATACCCATAAGTGACCGTGAATAGGTAAAAGCGAGAGAGGGCAAAACGGTAATTGTGCTACGAGGGCGTCCGGAAATCTGTCAAGACTTTATTTTACTCCAAAGTGCGTGACGAAGGTCCTGGAGTCAGCTGAACGCGATTATGCTAACGTTAGAGCTCTGTATTTCGTTGTAGTTCCGAAGTTAAGCGTGCGAGAGTAAGGGAAATTCCAGGATGGGTGACCCCCTGGGAAGTTTCTGAAAGTTTCACAACTTTAGTCATAAGAAGTAATGGAAGGCTAGAGTAGTCTAAAGGGATCTAGAATATCCTGAGTAGGCGGAAATCCGAGGAGGTCGTGTAGTCCGAAGCGGATTGTATCGGGTAAGGAAAAAGAAGGTGCTTCACGGCACTGGAGTTAGGGCCAGTTTGAGTAGTGTTTAGGGGATCTTTTGTAAGTAAGATGCTGATAGTTATATATGTGTACTGAAAGCGTGTGATACTCCGTACATGACTATATTAGCGGGTGAACGTGTTCCGGTAATTAACGTGACAGTATACGGGAGGCATTAAACGGACAGAACAACAGGTTTAAGTAAAAAGAAAAATGGGTAGCAGGAATGTCAGAAGGCAATTTGACGTCGTTTCTACTGGAGGGTAGACTTGAGAAATACTAGCATAGTGACATCGGAAAGAGAAAGGAAGTGAGTGGATAAGTAGTACGAGGGATTGGAACATCGAAACAGAAGTGCGGTCTGACCGAGAGAGAAAAATGCAGGCGTAAGGCGAATATGCTCGGATAGTAAGATAAGTACACCTCTAAAGGGGGGGGAAGCGAATACGGGATAATGAATGCAAGTGCCGGATAGAGACAATTAATACCACGATGTAGTTGACGCGGATGCTCGAGCAAGATGATCGATAAGGCTACCCAAAGAAATTTATGTGTTCCGAAGAGATCCTTGTCTAACTCAAGACCCTGGACGGACTAGTTGAACATTCGAGGACGAATGTTCTAAAGGGGAGATGAAGGATGTTATATCCCGTATTTTGAGTAACGGGACAACTCGAGTGAATTATGAGAAGTTAGGGACAAGGCTATCCCGAGAGACTTGCGATTGTTTTAAAGGCTTAAATTGTGTATGATTTTAATGTCTTGGAAATGTTAAGGAAACATTTGGAGGAATTTTCCATTTTTAGTAAGTGTGCTATTTTTGGAAAGTTGAAAATTCTTCAACAAGAAAGGAAAGAAAAACAAAAAAAAAAAAAAAAAAAAAAAAAACATGGACCATGTGGCCGGCCACATGCATGTGGGCCAAGGCCACATGGATGGCTAATATTTGTAAATAAAAGATGACTTAAGGGGACCATTTTCATCATCTTCTTCACTTGGAATTTTCAAGAAACTTTGAGAGACAAAAAAAAAAGCCATATTCGGCCAAGAGAGAGGAGAAGAGAGACCAAGAATTGATCAAGAAAAAAATAATTTCCTCATGCAAACCTACTAATTCAAGGGTGCTCATTAACGTGGAGGTGTTGTTTGGAGCGTTGGATTGCTTGTTTTCTCTATTGACCAACTTTGGGCAAGTTAAGAAGTTGAAGAAGAAAGGTGAGTTTTAATCTTGTTTTATGTGTTATGAATGGTTCATATGTGTTGTAGTATGCTAAAAAGGAAGAAATTCATGTTAGAAGTTGAGTTGAAGTTGAGGCCGTGTAAGTGGTGTTTGGCCGTGTGTGTGTTGTGGTGAAAGTCATGAATTAATGTTAATTAGCATGTTTTAAATGTTGTGGAGTGAAGAAAAGAATGAAAATCATCTTTGTGTGTAATTATGGGTGTTGGCCGAATGGCCTCCCTTGTGTGGTCTTGAATGAACGAATTGTCGTTAGTGTTTTCGTTGTCGTCGTTATGGATTTTATAAGGAAAAAATGCAAGTTGATGACTTAGAATAATGTTATGTTGGTTATGGGATGACTTGGGAATTTATGTGGATTTTATGTAATTTCTACATTTATGAATATTGCGTTGTTAGTGTGTGGATTAATGATGTAAATCATGAACTTGGAAAAGAAGAGTGTATTTGATGTTGTTCTCGGGTTTGGGGACCATTTCGGGTCCAATGGAACAATATTTGGATTGTTGGAAAAAATTGTATGAATTGCTTAAAGTATTATTGCATATGGTTTGAATGGGTTCGGATTAGTAGTTGAACGTATGAGCGTTAATATCGATTTGGTTGCATGAAGTTAGTGACTATATTGGAATGTCTCTAAGTGTATAGCAATATGTGTTTAGTGTTGGAATATGTTGGGATTGAATATTAATGTTGGAACGTATTGTGAATCGACTATTAATGTTGTAGTTTGTTTTCTTGTTGGGTTGTTGTTGAAATTGGCCGAGTTGAAATCTCGGGGTTGGTGTAAATATATAGGGGAGATGCTTTGCCCAAATCTTTGTAGCCAAGAATTGGTTAAGATCGAATTCTCAAAACCTTATGATTAATATTTGGTAAATATGACCAAATGTAGATTTTGGACGAAACGGGACTTGAAGTTGGACGAGCGTAAAGGACGAATAAGGTATGTAAAGCTCTCCCATTTCTTATCTTGGCATGTCTTAGATGTACTAGGCTCGAATTTGGACCTTGGGGACAACTCTACTCCTCAGAATCTACGCCTAGAAACGCTCCTTTTTCATTCAGTAGAATTGAACGGTTTATTGTGTGAATAGCTAGAGAAATTGTTTTAAACCTCTAAAACTTGTGCAAATGAAATCCGATTACTTTAAAATACTCATAAATGACGTTGTGAAGTTTGACATGTGTAATTTACATACGCCACCTCATTTGACCGAGGTGGGCCCACTTTGTCCGGATTTTTCCTATTATTCCGCTTGAACTACTTGAAAATAAAAACTAAGGAAAGTTTAGCTACCTTTCTAATTTCTACGAATAACCGTTATATTTATTTATTTGAGTCTTATGATCTACTTTGGAATTTGCAATTACTCCGTAAAGATTATTCGATATGAAATATTTCGACATCCGAAAGACTTATGCTCGATTATTATTAAAAGTCCGCTATGAGATACCGTCATCTGTGTTACGCCTTCGAGTCTCTGTGAAATTGTTGTATGTTTTATATTGCATATGGTATTCTCACTACTCTGCTCGTGCAAGCTTAATACGTCTTTCACCGAGTCCGGGCCGGGTATGAAATCGTGCACAGTCTCATTGCATTGTTCACCGAGTCCCTCACTAGAGGGCCGGGTACGCTATATAAATACATATATGATGATCTGATGATGTGATGGTATGGGGATGGCGGCCAGGATGGCATTTGATAATCCTACTCACCGAGTCCCTCACCAGAGGGCCGGGTACGGCATATGCATATGATTACATGCTTACATGATTACTATACATGATGGTTACATGACTTTATTTACCGAGCCCCTCCCCCGGAGGGCCGGGTACGTTATATGTGCATAATGACTTGATGATATGATAAGGATATATATGATATACGATTCACAGGTAAGTTTTGATTTCCTAAGTTCTATACTTATTGCGATACAGTCTAGTTCGGTTATGTTCCTACTTACCGTGTTTACGTGCTTTACATACTCGGTACATATTCCGTACCGACCCCCTTTCTTCGGGGTCGTTTCATGCCGCAGTGCACGCCGCTCGGTTGAGGATCCACCGCTTAGGCCATCTATCCTTTTTTTGGAGTGCTCCTTCTTCCGGAGCTCATATATTTTGGTATATACACTTTCTGTTACATATGTATGTATTTATTCAGGGGTACGGCGGGGCCCTGTCCCGTCATATGATTCCGTCCGTCCGTCTGAGGTCGTGGACATGTTTGTGGGTTAGGGTCGTGCTTTGTACGGATGCGTATGTATATGTTGTGTTTGGGCGATCCCGTTCGCCGCGCGCGGCCGGTCCGCATATGTATATAGGTTGTGTTGTTGGCCCCGTGTGGCCTTTGTTGGTATTTTTGCGTGCGGGGTTATTACGGGTAGTCCGTAAAACAAAGGAAACTCGCCGAAATTTTTTTCGGAAATCATCTAAATTTGAAATATAGCCTTGTCGGCCCCGGTTGGATACTTGGGTGTGTTTGATATAATTTGAGATAGCGTTCGATAGATGCGTTTGGGCTTTTCCATCGATTTTGCTAGAAAAATCTTGAGAAATTGAAGAGAGAGAGAGGGAAACAAGAAGTAAGCAATTTTCAAGTGACAGAGTATTAATCGAAGCCCTGATAAACGCATACGTGATTCTAGTATGGTTTTGCGGTGGATTCAAGGTGGATATTGAAGATATCGCTGTTTTAGCAAAAATAAGGTATGAATCTCTCCTTATTAATATTACTTTTGGTTTATTTACAAGATAAAGTCGTTAAATAATTGTGTAGTAAGTTGGTTAGTTATGGAAGTTGAAAAACATCAGCGTGTGGGTGTTTTATGGACATATTGGTATGGGAATGATGTTATTAATGTTGGTATGGTTGTTGTTGTTTTGGTTGGTATTGAGATTTCGGGATAAGCATATAAACAGGGGAGATGCCGCCCGATTTTCAGGATATAAAATAGTTTGACTTGAGAGCTTAGTACAAATATACTACGATGAGTCTAACGATTGTGTCAATCCTCTTAAATGTAGACTTGTGAGCTTGGATGAATAAGTGTAGATAATTGGAAGCGGAACAGGTATGTTAAGGCTTGTCCCTTTCTTTCAAAGGCATGATTCCTATATTACGGTTTCATAAATGTTTTCATAACTTCTTTGTTTCCAAAAGCTAGATGTTTATGACTCCAAAGCATGATTCCCTTCCTGATAACCCGTAAATATTTGCCAAAATGTCCGTATTTTTCCAAAATAAAGGTTTATGATTTTGTAAGCTTTTATGACTACAACGACAGACATGTTTTTGTAATGACAACGATGATGTCAAAGATGAAAATATGTCTATGATGATTGTGATGAGAATGGTTTCATGTTTGAAAGTCTCAAGTTGTGGATTCAATGTGAATATGAGAATATTGAGCTATTTCTTGATCCTCAATTTTAATCCTCGATAATGACTCTATTTTCTTAAGACTTCAAAGTCTATGAATTGACGCCTTTTGAGATTTATGAACTTATTCCATATTTTCCTTTGATGTTATTTTTCATTGACAGTCTCACCTTATAATAATTGTTCATTCAAGGTGAGACATGACGATCATGATTATTCCATAATATAATCGGAGGTTACCGACCTTACGTCACTCCGATAGAGACATAACTTTCCTTGGGCTCTCATGCATGCTGCTTATATATGTATGTATATATATATATATATGGGGAATATGGGAATAAGGGCGAGGCGCTATAGACACATGACCACCTGATCAGTTGGTATAATATGACATGATATCATCCCGGACGCGGGATGCCCGGACGCGGGACATATGTGGTTAAATGGATCGGACCAGACACCTCGGCAACATGATATGTTCTATTTTATGTAGACATGAACAAGAAATGTTTTTCAAAAGAAAGCTAAGCATGCATGGCATCCGCCCTAAAAGGCACTCATATGTACAGGTTACTCTTTTATCTTACCATACGCTCTATAGTTTCATTCTGTTATTATTCATACTTTTCATCCCTTACTATGCTATTATTCATACCTTACATACTCGGTACATTACTCGTACTGACGTCCCTTCCTATGGACGGCCGTTACATGCCGCCGGCAGGATCCGTAGAGTAGCCGGTGACGATCCATCGCAATAGACCTCCTCGGCGGTAGTCGGACGCTCTATTGATCCGGTGAGTTGCTGTGCACTTTTGCATGCTATTCGGTTACGTACATATATGGGTACGGCAGGGCCTTGTCTTGTCATTTCTACAATTTGTACTCCATAGCAGTCTGTAGACAGTGATATGTAGTTGTGATGTTATGCAGCCTCGTCGATATTTATTTTGTTATACAAGATATATGTATGCCCAAAATCGGCTCGCGCCGTTACTCTCGGTGCTTATGTGTATATGTATGTGTTGGTCGTGAGTTCCGGTGCGATTGTCTCTATGTTGATTGTTCGAGAGACACTACGACGCCACGTATTATGTATGGGCCCAGGATAGTTAGTGAGTAGTAAATGCAAACATAGGAGTGCTTGGCCAATAGTGGTCGGGCACTTGTTACGGCCCATCAGTTTGGGTCGTGACAGGACTGACTCCAAATCCGAAGGTAGATCTAATTCATAAGCCACTTGGCCTACCTTGCGTACAATCTTATAAGGCCAAATATATCGAGGACTAAGCTTGCCCTTTTTTCCAAATCTAATGACGCCCTTCATTGGCGACACCTTCAAGAATACCCAATCTTTCACTTGGAACTCTAAGTCCCGTCGATGATTATCTGCATAGGATTTCTAATGACTCTGAGCTATTAATAACCGATCCTGTATAAGCTTGACTTTCTCTATAGCTTGCTGGACCAAGTCTGGCCCTATCAATTTAGTCTCCCCTACTTCAAACCACCCAATTGGCGATCTGCACTTGCGCCCATACAAAGCCTCATACGTGGCAATTTAGATGCTAGAATGATAATTGTTGTTATAAGAAAATTCAATAAGCTGTAAGTGATCATCCCAAATACCTCAAAATCCAACACATGCCCGTAGCATATCCTCGAGAGTCTGAATGGTACGCTCAGCTTGTCCATCAGTTTGTGGATGAAATGCTGTACCAAGACTCACTTGAGTCCCCAAACTACTTGAAAAGAGTTCCAAAAATTGGTTGTAAATTATGTCCCTCTATCGGAAATAATAGATACTGGGATGCCATGGAGTCGTACTATCTCTTTAACATAAAGCTTTGCATAATCTTTGGCTACATATGTAGTTCTGACTGGTAGGAAATGAGCTGACTTCGTAAGTCTATCCACAATTACCCATAAAGAATCATATTTATGCTTAGAACGAGGCAAGTCTGCAATGAAGTCCATATTAATCACTTCCCATTTCCCAATTGGAATTTTCATAGCTTGCAACAATCCACCGGGCTTTTGGTGTTCAATTTTCACTTGTTGACAGTTAGGACATTGGGCCACGAATTCCGCTATGTCCTTCTTCATTCCATTCCACCAATATATAGATTCAAGATCATAGTACACTTTTGTTGCTCTGGGATGAATATAATAACGAGAACAATGGGCTTCTTTCATATTTGATGGCGTAATCCAGCAATATCAGGAACACACAACCTGCCTTGACATCGGAGAACTCCATCTTTAGAAATTTCAAAGGATGACTTCTTCTTCTGAGGAAGTGTATTTCTGTAATGAACTAGCATGGGGTCCTCATACTGGCGCTCTTTCACTTCAACTACTAGCGACGAAATAGCTGAATTCTGAATAGTAGCTCCCACATTGCCTGAGTCCACTAGCTGAACTCCTAGGCTAGCTAATTGCTGGAGCTCACGAGCTAACTCTCTTTTCTCTGGCTGAACATCACATAAACTTCCCATAGATCTACGGCTAAGAGCATCAGTCACAACGTTCGCCTTTCCGGGATGATATAGAATGTTAACATCATAATCCTTCAACAACTCCAACCACCGCCTTTGCCGTAAATTCAATTCTTCCTGCTTGAAAATATACTGAAGGCTCTTGTGATCGGTATAGATATCCACATAGACACCATACAAATAATGTCTCTACATCTTCAATGCATGAATCACCGCAGCTAACTCAAGATCATGGGTTGGATAGGTTTTTGTTATATCCCGTATTCTGTACATTGGGATAATCCGGGTTAACTATGGTAAGTTAGGGACAAAACCATTTCGGGATACAAAGTCGGGACTTTTGACCTTCGATTTTTTTTTAAGACATAAGTTGTTCATGAATTTGTTGGCATGGAACATTTAGAAAAATTTGGGACCAAAAGTGGTATAATTGAAAGTTGGCAAATCATGCAATTTTGGCCCTTTGGCCGTGTAGCCTTGGATTGGTCCCCACACATGGGGTGGCCAAATTTAGTTGGTCCAACCCATGTGTGGGCCAAGGACACTTGTGCAACTCATATAATAGCACAAAGGATGACTAATAAGTCATCTTCTTGTCATTTTACACTTAGAAAAAAAAGAGAGAACTTTGGATGAACATTAAGGGCCATTCGGCCAAACCCTCAAATTTCAAGATCAAGATTGAGCCATCACAAAAATATTTCCTTCAAGCAAATCCACTAATTGGAGGTCCCTAGTTAACGTGGAGTTGTTGTTTGGGCCAATAGATCACTCGTTTTCATCATTCACCACCCTAACCAAGTTGTAAAGTTGAAGGGAAAAGGTAAGACTTAATCTTGTTTTATGTGTTATGAATGGTGTATGCATGTTGTAGTATGCTAAAATAGGTGAAATTCATGAAATATGGTATGTTGGAGTTGAGCCGTGCATGGTGTGTATGGCCGTGTAGGTGTGTGTGTTGTGTTGAGATGATGAATTGATTCTATGTAGCATATTTAGTTGTGTAGTGTGAAGAAAACAATGAGAATCATCAACATATGTATATGTGTAGTGTTGGCCGAATATAGGTCATATTATATGACAAGAATGGATTAATTCTATTTAGCATGTCGATTGTTGTCGTTATGAATTCTATGTTGTCGATAAGAGTTTAATGATTCGAATTGATGTTGTAAGTGTTGCGGGCTGATTTGGAGGTTATTGTGCATTTGATGTAATTTTTATATTTATGGGAACGGCATTGTTAGAGTGTGGATTGTTGCTTTTCGGATTGATTATTGATGTTGCTAGTTTGGTTGTTGGTGTTGTTATTGTTGATTTGGCCGAGTTAAATTCTCGGGGTTGGTCTATTTACGGGGGGAAGTCTTTTAATTTCTGTAGAATTAAGCGCTAATTTGGAATTAAATGCCCAAATGTCTATAGCTAATGTTTGGCATATTATGACGTATTTGTAGACCTTGGGGAGCCCGAGGCGTAGGTTGGGATTAGCTTGAGTTTGGATTAGCTTTGAGAGCGGACGAGGTATGTAAAGCTCAACCCTTCCTTCTTTTGGCATGCCTTAGTTACAAATAGGCTATGACAGAGCCTCGAGGAAATTCTATTCTCGCAATCCGAGCATGTCTATGCTTCCTATTTATTTCTTGGTATTCGTATGTTTGATGTGATGAAATATTGGCCCTCATGTCTTTGGAATAATTGATTTTCAAAATGTCGCATAAAAAGTTTTTTTTAAGAGTTAAAGTAACTACGAAGACCGTAACTTTCACGTAAGGCTCGGATTGCCTCGATATGTTCGTAGGAGATTGTATGGCGTATGATGAGTATGTTTTCCATAGGCGGGCCCGGCTCGGGTCAACACCCGTCCGTGGGTCCCGCGACTTTCCTTTTTGTAATCCTGATGACTTTTGAAAGAATTTGGTTTGGCTATTATTCCGATTTCCAAGTATGGTCATTTTACTTATCTTTTGAGTCTGTGATAATGATTTTATACATATGGTTACTCACGACTCTGCTCGTGCATTATGTTGTATCTTTCGCCGAGTCCCAGGCCGGTTATGTTGTCGTGCGCGCTATGTTATACTCCGGTGTTATCTCGTGTTATGGTTCGCCGAGCCCCTCGCCAGAGGGTCGGTTTCGCTTATATTTGGTGTTATCGTGTATGGCGTTATCTTTTACGTTATGATGTGTGACGGGGATACGGAGATTTGAAACCTTACGGTGTTATCTTGTGTTATGGCGCCATCGATCCCGGCGACCATATTTTCCGAGCCCTATGCATGATTTGTATTTTGAAAATAAACACTTTGGTATTTTGGATATACACTTACTTTCTGTACTTCTGTTTCGATTATGACTCAGATTTGTTTACTATATCTTCTGCTTTGCATACTCAGTACATATTTTGTACTGACCCCCTTTCTGGGGGGCGTTTACGTCCGCAGTACACGCACGATTCGGTGATCCGCCGGTCTGACACCCCTTCTTCGTCGTTTGGAGTGCTCCTTGGTCTCGTGAGCCCACATTTTGGTATATATTCGTTCGCGGCATATGTATTGGTTTGTTCAAGGGTACGGCGGGGCCTGTCCCGTCATATGATTACGTTGGTCTCGTTTAGAGGTACGTAGACGTATATGTGGGTTATGCCTATTCATGCGAGTGTGTTTGTATGTTATATGTTCGGGCAATCCCATTAGCCGTGGCGCCTTGTCGGCTCGCATTTGTATATGTTTGGGCCGTTGCGCCATTTGATAGCCTTGCGGCTTCGATATATATATGTTTGTGTTTGAGATGTGTTTGAGACGGTTTGAGATAATGCGAGACGAGCGTACGATATTTGTATACGTATAAGCCATCCGTATGTGATTCGAATTTGATGAATGTGTTTGGGTGCCCGGCTCGGGCCTAATCATGGCCTACGGGGTTGGGTCGTGACGGTGGTATCGGAAAGCGGTTTTATCCTCGGAATGTCTCACAGACGTGTCTAGTAAAGTCTTGTTTATCGGTGTGTTGTGCACCACGTCTATAAATAGGAGGCTACGGGACATTTAGGATGTTATCTTTCCTTACGATCTTAGATCGTGCGATAGAGGCTGTGTTATCGAAAGGATGACTCTTCTGCGACGAAATGTTATGTTTACGAGCGATGCCTCCGAGGAAGGCCATGGCGCGAGAAGAAACGAGACAAGTCGGCAGGTGGTGAGATCGACGGGCCGGAGAGTTACTAGGGCCGTCTTTGAGCACGTCTGCGGTGCTGACAGTAGGTTCGGCTACACCACCGTGTCGAGAGGGGCTTGGAGCGAGCGACACCGCGAGGTCGGGGGCGAGCCCCGGCTCGAGGTTCGAGTGCCGCGAGCCTCCCGGCTCCCCGGCCGGGGGCGGAAGATGGGGCCGTGCGAGAGGCGGTACGGTTGTTGACCCCGGTGGTAGCGAGGGCGGCCCGCGAGCACGGAGTCGGGGGTGATCGGGGGCGGACCGACGTGACCGGTTCGAGGGCCCGTGATTTTACGACATGTAATCACGAGTTTTTCGGGTCGAAACGCCGGAGGACCCCTCGGGGAGTTTATCGGAGCAGATCTTTGCGTACTTTACGGTTGATTAAGGTGGCCCAGATCGAGGTACGTCGAGGGATGGCATCACCCTCGGTTGCGGGATGTAGCGGAGGTGGTATGAGTCTACGGGTATTGTCCCGGAAGGTGAGGGTACCCCTCCGGCCGTATGGGGGCGAGTTCCCCGGGGACGCCAAGCACCCGTTTACGCACTCAGGAGCTACGGCGAGCGAGTAGATAGATTCCTGGTTGAGACGAGAGGGCGAGGACGCGTCCGGGAGTACGAGTTTGGAGTTCGATTCACTAGCCGGATGTCGTGCCTTATGCCTTGGGCGGTATGACGGACCGGTGCACCGGTATGTGATGGGACTAGATCGCTATTTGGTCGATAGTTGTTTGGTGATGGCGGCCCCGGCGGTGTGGACATTGCCGTGTCTGGAGCACACGCCCGGGGTATGGAGGAGGACACGCGAGAGGGCGTCGGCCGATAGAGATATGATGGGGGCCAGCCAAGAGGGCTAGATGCAGTCGGTATTTTGGGGAGTTTCGAGCGAGGCTGCCCTCGGCGGCCCGGCCCCGAGAGCATGTATCTCCCCGTCCGGTCGCGGAGCACGCCGCCGCCGGTTCGCCGAGCGGGGAGATCGAGAGGTGCGGGGGTATTCGAGGGGCGAGGAGCCGGGCTCCGGTGTTTCGGGGCTCACGGGGGGACGGAGAGGGTTCCCGGCCCGGTTGAGGGCCCCGAACCTCCGTGTTCCCCTTTGTGGGGCGGCGCTGCACGGAGAGGTGTTTTCGTGCACGTGTGCTTGTTTTTACTTGTGGCCGTCGGGGCCGTCGATGTATTGCCGGTTAGGGGTGGTGCGGGTAGCACGGCTCGGCCCTGCGGGTCGACGGTGGTTCATCTTCGTCTCGGTAGCTATGCGCCACGCGGGCGAGGGGTATGCCGGCACCGGCCCGAGGGGCGCGGCGAAGGTCGTGGCGAGTTTCGGGATCTAGCGGTCCGCCGAGCTGCGTATGTGCGTTGGCCGTGGCGAGGACCGGGCGTGCGCCTAATGTCGTTACGGTGTATGCGGGTGCCTGCGGGGTGTATGCCCCCGCAGCCGATTGATCCCGATACACTTTATCATATATTTCTCCCGCAGTTGTAATAAAATTGGAATAGAATGCGAGCAGGTAGAGGCACCGGTGGGTAGCACCTTGGGTAGGGGACTATACCATTATAGCCGAACGGAGTTTATAGAGAGCTGATCGGTAATTATGCGTGACGGCGCACTGGCGGATACGGTAGAGTTAGATATGGTAGGAGTTCGATGTTATTATGGGTATGGATTGGCTAGCTTTCTTGTTATGCTAATGTTAGCTTGTCAAAAAGAAGATAGTCCATTTCAATTTCCGGGGGAACCGATTATAGAGTGGGCGTGTATCACAACATCGTCGAGGGTAAGTTTATTTCATACCTCGAAGGCAAGAAAAATGATCGAAAGGGCTATATTTATCATCAGGGTTCGGCACATGATTTAGAAGCCGGAGGCACCGACTCCTCGCCTCGGTCGGTCGTTAATGGGTTTCTAGATGTATTCCCGGATGAGCCCGCGGTCTTTTCCCAGAAGGTGAGATAGAGTTCGCCATTGATCTGTTGCCGGGATGCTCGGCCTATATCTATTCCTCCGTACGGAATGGCACTGCGGGGTTGAAGGAATTGAAGGAGCAGCGGGGACTTATTAGAGAAGGGGCTTTGTGGAGGCGACACGACACCCCTGGGGAGCGCGGTATTGTTTGTGAGAAGAAGGATGGGTCGCTTCTTCGGATGTGCATTGATTATAGGCGGTTTAATAAGGTAACCATCGAGGATAAATACCCCCTCCCCGGATTGATGATTTGTTTGATCGGTTGCGGTGCGTGTGTTTCTCGAAGATAGAACTGCTTGGTCGAGCTATCATCGAGTGCGGGTACGAGAGGAAATTTGATATTCCTAAGACGGCATTCGAGGACCGTATGGGCATTATGGTCGAGTGATGTCTTTTGGGTTGACTAATGCTCGGCGTGTTTATGGACTTTGATGAATCGGGTATTCGGACCGTTCTTAGACATGTTCGTGATAGTATTTATTGATGACATCTTGATTTATTCACGATCGAAGTGAACATGCGGATCGTTTGAGGACGGTACTTGGCGTACTCGGCGCCGTAAATTGTATGCTAAATTTTCTAAATGTGAATTACCCGGAAGGCACTGGCATTCCTCGGGGCATATTATCGAGCCGATGGCATCGGTGGATACCCGGAGAAGATTGAGGCCGTAAAGAATTGTCCTAGACCTACGACACCTGCGAGGTGCGTAATTTTGGGATTGGCCGGTTATTACGGGAGATTCGTAGAAAAGCTTCGATTTGTGTCAGCGCCTTTAACAAGGGCGACTCGGAGAGGGAGCTAAGTTCCGGTGGACGTGCTTGTGCACGGCTCCCGATTCTTGAAAGAGAAGTTGACTACGGCTTCAGTTCTGACACTTCCCGAGGGTCCAGATGGGTATGTTATTTATTGTGATGCTTCTGGTATTGGTTTGGGGTGTGTACTGATGCAGCATGGTAGAGTCATAGCTTATGCTTCCCGGCAGCTCAGAAAGCACGAGAGAAATTATCCTACTCACGATCTGGAGCTAGCCGCGGTGATTCATGCTTTGAAGATGTGGAGACATTATCTATATGGTGTTCACGTTGATATTTATACGGATCACAAGAGCCTCCGGTACATCTTTAGCGAAGGAGCTGAACTTGCGGCGAGAGGAGGTGGTTAGAGTTCTTTGAAAGATTATGATGTTGATATTCTATACCATCACAGGAAAGCTAATTTTGTGGCGGATACTGCCTAAAAAAATGAAAGTGCACGGGGAGTCTAGCGGACGTGCCATCGAAGAGAAAAGAAATGGTTGCGAGGATCCATCGTTGGCTAGTCTTGGAGTCCGCTGGCGATTACTGGAGAGATTTCGGGGTTTGTTCGAGGAATTGTCAATCCTAATGCGGGAGAGAGATTAGCCGACGTCGGTGTGGGATCACGCATTGCGGCACGGTACGGAGACCACGGCCCTTAGAGAATGAAAAGACCCCCGGGTCGAGATTACACTCGATGGGAGTTCTATTACACGGGAGATTATGTGTACACGATGTTGCGGGGGTCATGCGACGAGGTTATGGGCGAGGCATATTATGCCGTTATTCGTTCACCCCAGGTCGACGAAGATGTATCATGACCTCGGTCTTTATGCTTGGTGGGATGGTATGAAAAGGGACATAGCGGGGTTCGTCGCTCGATGCCCAAATTGTCGGCGAGGTTAGATTGAACATCGAAGCCCGGTGGATTATTACGGAGATGGAGATACGGGCGTCGTGGAGAGTGGGAAATCATTAATATGGACTTCATTACAGGCTTACCTCGCACTCGCGAGAATTGTGACTCACATGGGTCATTGTTGATAGGGCGACAAATCAGCCCATTTCCTCCCGATCAGGACTACGTATTCGGTGAGGATTATACCGTGTTATATATTAAGGAGATTGTGAGACTTCACGGAGTTCCCATCTCTATTATATCCGACGGGGTGCCCGAGTTCGCACGGTAATTTTACGGAGATCATTTCGGGAAGGATTGGGGACACGGGTGAGTCTTAGTACAACATTCCATCTCGGTCTCAAACGGACATGCCGACCGGTACTATTTAGATGCCGGAAGATATGTTGCGGGCTGTGTTATTGATTTCGGGGGTAGGCGGGATGATCATTTGCCGCTTGTTGAATTTGCTTATAATAACGACTACCGCTTGATATTCGACGGCACCATATGAGGCTTTGTATGGCAGAAATGCGAGTCCGCCGATTGGCTGGTTTGATGTTGGCGAGGCGAATTAATTGACCCGATATATGATCCGAGCGAGCGATGAGATAAAGTGAAGGCGATTCGGGAAAAGTTATTAGCGGCCCGACGAAAATCATATGCGGATAATCGCCAAAGTCGATATTTAGAGTTTGATTGGTGATCGGATATTCCTTAAAGTGTCACCTATGAAAGGTGTTATGAGATGCATCACGACCCGGCCCGTAGGCCGTGACTAGTGCCGTCTGGCACTCGTACCCATCCATCATTAATACTCGAGTCATGCAAGCAAAATAGAAACGTATACGTACGAAGGTACGACACAGCGTACACGTATACATACATATATCATATATACGGACCGAGAATATACGAACGCAAACATAGCAAGCCGGTGCTACCCACAACCCACGTTTGTGTCTACAGGCCTCTAATAGTAATAACGAATCATATGACGGGACGGGGCCCCGCCGTACCACGAACAAATATACACAAGTGTGACAAAGGCGGCCAAGTACGGGCTCGGACAAAGGAGCTCTTCAAGATAATTTGAATAGGGATCCTAAGGGCGGCGGCTCGCCCAAACGTGTATGCAGCGCGCGGCATGAAACGCGACCCCGAAGAAAGGGGTCGATTTAAATATGTCTTCGAGTATGTAAAGCGATAAATACAATAACGGAATCGTACGGAAATAAAGAGGACGAAAGCGATGTGATAACCGGATCTCATAAAACTTACCTTGAACATAAATCATGCTTTTCAAAATCGTTAATGTACTGAGTATCATAATTAAAGAAATCATCATGAACATATGCATACATAACATGCCCCGACCCTCTAATGAGGGACGCGGTAAGTAAAATCATCATGTACGTGCATGTAACGTGCCCCGGCCCTCTAGTGAGGGAGGCGGTGAAAGGAATCATCATATGCCATCCTGGCCACCTCCCCGTCATCACATCATCATCACATGTATATATATATATATAACATGCCCCGGCCCTCTAGTGAGGGACGCGGTGAACAATGCAGTGGAATTGCACGAATACATGCCCTGGCCCGGGACGCAGTGAAAGATGTCATAACAGCTCGCACGAGCAGAGTAGTGAGAAAACCATATGCAATATAAAACATACAATGTTTGCCAAGACTCGAAAGAACCATCCAGACGATAGATCATTTAAAGGAAATCAGACAATAACCATAGATACCTTTCGGAGTTACGACGAATTAGGTCAAAGACAAAACCTTTGGGATCATTTATACATGGCAAAATAGATCATAGAACTCAATGGAATACTCAAGACGATCACTTTTTAATAATCGGAAATTAATCAAAAGTCATACTTGCATAACACTCAAATTAAGTCAATTAAGTTACCGTGGAAAAATCTCGGAAATTGGGGGGGGGGGGGGGCACACAAGTCGAGTCGAGGTGACATACGTAAATTACGAACATTAAGCTTTATGGAGCCACCTATGAAGGTCTCAAGGTAACTCGGTTCCACTGTGAGAGTTAAAGATGTTTAAGCTATTTTTCTAACAAAACATAAAGTATTTAATTCAATTCCATTGAATGAAAAGAGCCAAGTCTAAGCTCGGATTTCTAGGAGTAGAGTCATCCCCGAGGCTCATATCAAAGCCTATTATGTCTAGGACATGCCAAAGGATAAAAGGGTGAAGCTTTACATACCTTATTAGGCTCCTTACGCTTCTCCAAATTCAAATCCCGTTTCGTCCAAAATCTACAATTGGTCACATTTACCAAATATTAATCATAAGGCTTTAAGAATTCAATCTTAATCAATACTTGTCTACAAAAATTTGGGCAGCATCTCCCCTATATATACAACATCCCGAGATTTAACTAAAGCTCAATTATCAACAACCATACCAACAACAATACCAATAACATCAACATTCGATTTGAAACGCATTCTAACATAAATTGTCTTCTTTTACGAATAGTGCAACAACTTCCAATCCAACTTTACACTTTCAAGTCAATATCAATATTTCCATATTCATTTACTAATTCAAGACCATTCAAATGCAATTCGGAAGCATTTCACATTATTTCACAAATTATACAAAAGTTTCACTAAAATCATAATTCACCCGAAAATTCCAACTTTAACATAAACTTCCATAACGCATTTTTGTCTTCCAATTTCATTAACAACAATCATAATTTGCATCTTACCACTTCCATTTCATATTTACATAAACTACAATAAAGTTGCATGTTTTCCTACAACACCACAACATTTTTCCATGACAACAAAAACCATTGGCCTTCCATTTACTTAATAAGGCCATAACAACATAATTAACATACTAAACAAACTCAACCCATTTTCCTCCACCCTACTACACCACACGGCTACCACACACCACATGGCCACAACGTACATGTCGTACTTCCATGATTCTCATGTACTTTACATATGCTACCACATATATATATAATTCTTCCAACATAAAAGAGTAAAATTCTTACCTTCTCCAAATTTTTCCACTTGGCAAAAGAAGTACTTCCTTGCCTCAAAATCTATGTCATCTTGAAGAGGATCTTGAGCTTAATAAAAATACAAGAGAATTACAATTTTTGGACCAAGATTGAAGGCTAGGAATTTTTTTCTTTTCTTTTCTCCTCTCTTTTTCTCTATGGCCGAAGGCCTTTTTTTTTTTTTTTTTTTTTTTGCTCTAGTTTCTTTTGTTTCTCTCTTGAATTCTCTAGATGAACAAATGGCCCCTTATTTATTTTGATCATGTGGAATAATTAAATGGGCTTGGGCCATAAGCCTTTTGGCCGGCCACCCCTTGGTATTGGGCCTAAATTTTCATCTTTTTTTTAGCCCAATGACTTATGGATCACATTTGTAATTCCCGAAATAAATTTCTAAAATTTCAATTCCGCCCTTAGCCTCCTCCGTATTTCCACATCAATATTTTTCACGAACAACACTCACGTACCTTGATTCAAGTCAACATATGACCTTTTTCCTTACAAATAAAAATTATTTCGAGTTTTTTTTTTAAAAAATATGCAAAAATGCGGGATATAACAGATTCGGCAAGAAAGGAAAGCTCAGTCCGAGATATATTGGGCCTTATCAGATTATCCGCAAAATAGGCAAGGTTGCCTATGAATTAGATACGCAAATTGATTTGGGAGCGATTGCACCCGGTATTCCATGTTTCTATGCTTCGCAAATGCATTGGTGACCCTTCTAGAATATTTCCTGTAGATGATATCCAGGTCACAGAGGAGCTATCCTATGAAGAGCACCTTATAGCCATATTGGATCGCCAGGTAAGAAAGTTGCGGAATAAAGACGTGGCTTATGTTAAAGTGCTGTGGCGGAACAATAACCTTCAAGAGATGACTTGGGAAGCTGAGGAGCAGATGAAGAAGAAGTATCCTCACTTATTTCCAGTGCCTACAGGTAATTTGAAATCCTTACTTGACTGTGTTGATAAATGGCTGAATTGTGTGTGTGATAGCTATAAAGTAACTCCCCCGAAATTGCTTATAAGATCCCGTAAGGTTAATCTAACATTCGCGGACGAATGTTCAAAAGGGGGGGAGGATGTTATATCCCGTATTCTGTACATTGGGACAATCTGGGTTAACTATGGTAAGTTAGGGACAAAATCTTTCCGGGATACAAAGTCGGGACTTTTGACCTTCGATTTTATTTTAAGACATAAGTTGTTCATGAATTTGTTGGCATGGAACATTTAGGAAAATTTGGGACCAAAAGTGGTATAATTGAAAGTTGGCAAATCATGCAATTTTGGCCCTTTGGCCGTGTAGCCTTGGATTGGTCCCCACACATGGGGTGGCCAAATTTAATTGAACCCATGTGTGGGCCACTATGTGCAACTCATATAATAGCACGAAAGGATGACTAATAAGTCATCTTCTTGTCGTTTACACTTAGAAAAAAAGAGAGACTTTGGATGAACATTAAGGGCCATTTGGCCAAACCCTCAAATTTCAAGATCAAGATTGAGCCATCACAAAAATATTTCCTTCAATCAAATCCACTAATTGGAGGTCCCTAGTTAACGTGGAGTTGTTGTTTGGGCCAATAGATCACTCGTTTTCATCATTCACCACCCTAGCCAAGTTGTAAAGTTGAAGGGAAAAGGTAAGACTTAATCTTGTTTTATGTGTTATGAATGGTGTATGCATGTTGTAGTATGCTAAAATGGGTGAAATTCATGAAATATGGTATGTTGGAGTTAAGCCGTGCATGGTGTGTATGGCGAAGTGTAGGTGTGTGTGTTGTGTTGAGATGATGAATTGATTCTATGTAGCATGTTTAGTTGTGTAGTGTGAAGAAAAAATGAGAATCATCAACATATGTATATGTGTAGTGTTGGCCGAATATAGGTCATATTATATGACAAGAATGGATTAATTCTATTTAGTATGTCGATTCTTTGTCGTTATGAATTCTATGTTGTCGATAAGAGTTTAATGATTCGAATTGATGTTGTAAGTGTTGCGGGCTGATTTGGAGGTTATTGTGCATTTGATGTAATTTTTATATTTATGGGAATGACATTGTTAGAGTGTGGATTGTTGGTGCAAATCATGATTTGGAAGTGAGGAATGGGCTATGGTTGTGTTCTCGGGTTTGGGGCAGAATTTGGGTAAGTTGGGATGTTGTTTGGGATGTTTGAAATGTTGTATGAATTGTTTAAAATGTCTTTGAATATTGTTGGTATGGGTTCGGGTTAGTATTGGAATGTATGAGCGTTGATGTTGGCTTGAATGTAAGCGTTGAAATGAATATTATGAATGTTGTTGAATGATGTAAAAAGGGTTACTAATGTTATATTGCTTTTCGGATTGATTATTGATGTTGCTAGTTTGGTTGTTGGTGTTGTTGTTGTTGATTTGGCCGAGTTAAATTCTCGGGGTTGGTCTATTTACGGGGGGGGGAAGTGCTGCCCAAATTTACACGTAAATTAAAGCGCTAATTTGGAATTAAATGCCCAAATGTCTATAGCTAATGTTTGGCATATTATGACGTATTTGTAGACCTTGGGGAGCCCGAGGCGTAGGTTGGGATTAGCTTGAGTTTGGATTAGCTTTGAGAGCGGACGAGGTATGTAAAGCTCAACCCTTCCTTCTCTTTTGGCATGCCTTATTTTTAAATAGGCTATGTGAGCCAGCCTCGGAAATTATTTATTCATATCCGAGCATGTCTATGCTTCCTATTTGTTTCTTGGTATTCGTATGTTTGATGTGATGAAATATTGGCCCTCATGTCTTTGGAATAATTGATTTTCAAATGTCGCATAAAAAGTTTTATTTTTTTAAGAGTTCCGTAACTACGAACGACCGTAACTTTCACAGAAAGGCTCGGATTCCCTCGATATATTCGTAGGAGATTGTATGGCGTATGATGAGTATGTTTTCCATAGGCGGGCCCGGCTCGGGTCAACACCCGTCCGTGGGTCCCGCGACTTTCCTTGTAATCTCGATGACTTTTGAAAGAATTTGGTTTGGCTATTATTCCGATTTCCAAGTATGGTCATTTTACTTATCTTTTGAGTCTGTGATAATGATTTTATACATATGGTTACTCACGACTCTGCTCGTGCATTATGTTGTATCTTTCGCCGAGTCCCATATGTTGTCGCGCGCTATGTTATACTTGTTATCTTTGTTATGGTTCGCCGAGCCCCTCGCTAGGGGAGGGTTCCGGCCCGTTATATTTGGTGTTATGCGTGCGGCGCTATGTGTTATGATGTGTGACGGGGATACGGGATTAAAACCTTCGTGTTATGGTTGGCGCCATCGACGGGCGGGCGACCATATTTTACGAGCCTATGCATGATTTGTATTTTGAAAATAAACACTTTGGTATTTTGGATATGCACTTACTGCATTTCATCGTTTCGATTATGACTCGTTTGTTTACTATATCTTCTGCTTTTGCATACTTAGTACATATTTACTGCATCGCCCCTTTCTGGGGTTGCGTTTCGTGGCCGCGAGTATCGCACGGTTCGGTGATCCGCTATGACACCTTCTTCTGTTGTGGAGTGCTCCGGAGCCCACATTTTGGTATATATTCGATTACACGTATGTATTGGTTTGTTCGGGGTACGGCGGGGCCTGTTCATACGATTACCCGTGGTACGTTTAGAGTGCGTAGACGTATATATGTGGGTTATGCCTATTAACGGTGTGTTTGTATGTTATATGTTACGGGGCGTCCCATTCGCCGTGGCGGCCTTGTCGGCTTGCATTTGTAGATGTTTGGGCCGTTGCGCCATTTGATAGCCCTTGCCGGATATATATATATGTTTGTGTTTGAGATGTGTTTGAGGCAGGTTTGAGATAATGCGAGACAGCGTATGTTTGTATACGTATAAGCCATACGTATGTGATTCGGATTTGATGAATGTGTTTGGGTGCCCAGCTCGGGCACTAATCACGGCCTACGGGGTTGGGTCGTGACAGTTTTCTCATGTTTCCACAACTGCCTTGAAGCATAAGCAATCACCTTACCATGCTGCATTAACACACACCCTAAACCAACTCCCGAAGCATCACAATAGACAACATAGCCTTCCGATCATACTGGAAGTGTCGGGACGAAGGGTTAATCTATTCTTTAACTCCACGAAAAGCTCGTTCACGAGCATCCGTCCATTGACATTTAGCTGATTTTTGAGCTAGCTTCGTTAGTGGTTCAGAGATAAAAGAAAAACCCTCTACAAATCTTCTGTAATAACCTGCCAAACCCAGAAAACTGCGAACCTCCATAGGTGTTGTGGGCCTCGGCCAAATCTTCACAGCCTCAATCTTTTGAGTATCCACCCGAATACCGTCGGGCGAAATAATATGCCCCAAAAAGGTCACCAAATTCAACCAAAACTCACATTTTAAAAATTTTGTAAATAGCTCTCGAGTCTGAAGAACTCTAAGAATGGTACGTAAATGATCCGCATGTTCTGCCTCGGACCGAGAATATACCAGGATACTGTCAATGACCACAATCTCAAATAGATCTAAGAAAGGCCTGAACATATTGTTCATCAAGTCCATGAATACTGCCGGTGCATTAGTTAGTCCAAATGACATTACCCGAAATTCAAAATGACCATATCTTGTTCTAAAGGCTGTCATAGAAATATCTTCCTCCCTAACTCTCACCTGATAATACCCGAATCTCAAATCTATCTTTGAAAACCACTTGGCACCTTGCAATTGGTCAAATAAGTCATCAACCCTTGGGAGCAGATATTTATTCTTGATTGTCACCCTATTTAGTTGCACACGTAGTCAATGCACATTTGCAAGGAGCTATCTTTCTTCCTCACAAACAACACGGGTGCTCCTCACGGGGAAGAACTAGGCTTAATAAAGCCTTTTTCAAGCAAGTCCTTCAATTGCTCCTTCCTTCAACTCTGCGAGCCATTCTATAAGGAGGAGGAATAGATATGGGCTTGGTATCGTGTAACATATCGATAGCAAATCAATCTCCCGCTCGAGGAAGGCACGGGTTCATCCGGAGAAATACATACGGAAACTCATTCACCACGGGGACGGAGGCAAGAGTTGGCGATTCGGCTTCTATATCTTGAGCCCGGACTAAATGATAAATACGACCTTTAGCAACCATTTTCCTGTTGCCTTGAGATAGAAATAAACCTACCTCTCGACGGCACAGATTTTTCCATTCCAAAACTGGTTCTCCCGGAAACTGGAAGTGAACCGTTTTTGTTCTACAATTGACATTGGGGTAGCAAGAAGCCAACCAATCTATGCCCATAATAACATCAAAGTCCACCATTTTTAACTCATGTAAATCAGCCATAGTACGATGATTACAAATCACAATTACACAATTTCTATATACTCGACTAGTTATTACCGACTCACCAACGGGTGTCGATACTTCAAAAGTTTTAATTGATTCCTGTTTCAACCCAAATCGACCAGCAATATATGAAGTAACATATGAAAAGGTGGAGCCTGGATCAATCAAAGCACACACATCATGAGAAAATACCGATAATATACATATGACGACATTAGGGGAGGACTCAAGATCCTGTCGCTCAGCCAATATATAAATACGATGCTGGGGGCCGCTAGAACTGGGGGATCCTCCTCTACCTCTACCACAGCTGACCAGCGTCTGTGAACCTTGCCCCAGAGGGTGTATGGATGATGAAGACCCGGCTGCCGACCCTGAAGGTTGGATCCTACCCCTATCACCAATCGAGGGGCAGTCACGCATGATATGGCCTGGCTGACCGCATGCATATAAAACATCTGAGCCTAATCGACACTGGCCCCAATGTGACTTCCTGCACTGAGAACATCGTGGCATAGGTGGCTTTGCCTGGCCCGAGTCGCCTCTGTAATGAGAACCTGAAGCTCTAAAACTTTGTCTTGCCTCGAAATGAATAGACCTATCAAATATCTGGCCCATATATCGCGGAGGCGCACTAGTTATGGAATGGCCTGAATGCCTAGAAAACTGCTGTCTTTGCCCTCCTCTGAACTCACTAGTCGGACTCGAAGATCTAGCCCTCTTGTTATAACCTCTGTCAAGCTCATGCTCACCTCTTTGCGGTTGTTGGCTTTCGTCAAAATTCTAGGCATAGGATTGAATGCGAGAAATATTCATATTGTTCTGAAGAGATGCAGTCAAGCACTTATCCATCAAATGTGGCCCTAAGCCACTCACAAATCGGTGCACACGATCACCCATTTACTCTACCATGGCCAGAGCATACCTGGCCAAAGAATTGAAGCGGAGACTATACTCTAAGGCACTCATACTTCCTTGCCTAAGATTCAAGAACTTGTCAGCTCTAGCCCGCTAAACTTTTGGGGGTAAGTAATTTCGAAGGAAAGCATCAACGAATTCTTGCCATACTGGGGGAGGTGCATTGAATCCCCTAGAAGACAACCAAACCTACACCAATGAACCGCAGCATCCCAAAATCTATATGATGCTAACTCCACTGATTCAACGTTGAAAGCATGCATTAACCGAAGTTTCCTCAACATTCCACCAATAAAGTTTTGAGGGTCCTCATCCGATTTTGACCCGAAGAATTTCGGAGGGTTTAAGCTGATGAAATCACGGGCTCTAGCACTCACAACCCTATTGCCATAACCCATACCCTGCCGCTGGGCCTGTGCGGCAACCAATTGAGTCAACAATTGAATGGTCTCTTTCATCTCTTGGCTCGAAACCTCTGGTGGAGGAGCTGGGTGTCACGACCCAACCCCGTAGGCCGTGACTAGTGCCCGAGCTGGGCACTCATACACATTTGTCAACTATAATCATACCATAGCAATCATAATAAGAACTTAAACATATAGAAAGGCATGGCGTCGCGTATACATATATACATATCGTACATAAACCTAGGAACACTCAGAACACAAGCACTACTGAGCAGTGACTACCCAAAACCCACACATATGTCTACAGACCTCTACGAGTAACAACAGAATCATATGACGGGACAGGGCCCCGCCGTACCCCTGAATAAACATACACATATACAACAAAAAAGTACGCGTACTAAAATGTGGAGCTCCTAACAAGGGAGCACTCCAAGACAAACTTGATAGGAATCTAAGCCGGTAGATCACCAAATCGTGTATCCGTACTACCGGGCATGAAATGCAGCCCCCGAAGAAAGGGGGTCAAGATGAATATGTATTGAGCATGTAAAGCATGGAACACAAGAAACGATCATAACCGAACCGGGGATTTCACGTAAACAAGTATGATAATCGAAAATCAAAAGACTTGCCTTTGAATCATATATATGCGTGTCAATATCATATCATCAAATCATTATATACATACATCGTACCGGCCCTCCGTGGGACTCGGTTGAATGAGATCATATAATCATCATGCATAGCCATCATATAATCATATATATGTACCGTACCCGGCCCTCTAGTGAGGGACTCGGTGAATGAAATCATCGTATGCCATCCTGGCCGCCATCCCCATATCATCACATCACATCATATCATCATATGTATATATACCGTACCCATCCCTCTAGTGAGGGACTCGGTGAATAATGCAGTGAACTGTGCACGAATACATACCCGGCCCGGGACTCGGTGAAAGACATATTGAGGCTTGCACGAGCAGAGTAGTGAGAAACCATATGCACACATCATCATTACGGACTCAATGGATAAGTAAGTAGTCGGCGCTCGAGAGTTAAAACGGATTGCTCTTTAAAAAAAAGTCGTTAGGACTATACAAGGAAAATCTCGAGCCCCCAGGATATGCATCAAACCAATCCTGGCCCGCCCATGAAAGTTAAAGTCATAATACGTTATAGAATCGTTTACGAACATATCAAAGCAATCCGGTTTCGTCTAAGAAAGTTACGAATATTTTTAGACATAGAGTCCATTAATAACCAACATTCTTCTTGCAACATTTGAAATCCAATCATACAAAGGACTTAAGGACCACGGTTTGACCATATTAAGAATGCGAATATCAAGAAGTGAATAAGCATCATATACATGCTCGGACCTTAAGAGTAGGGGTTATACCGAGGCTCGTATCATAGCTTAATACAACTAAGACATGCCAAAAGAGAAAGAAAGGGTAAGCGTTACATACCTCGTCCACTTCCTAAGCTAATCCAAACTTAATTCTCGGGCCTCCCAAGATCTAAAATAATGTCATTAAATACCAAACATTAACTATAGGCACTTAGGAATTCAATTCCAAACTAGCACTTTATCTACAGAAATTCGGGCAGCATTTCCCCTATTTATATGTCACGACCCAACCCCGTAGGCCGCGACTAGTGCCCGAGCTGGGCACCCGTACACACCCATTAACCATAATCGGCGTACAAACCGCTTGTATATATACAAAGATCAAACGGCAGACCATAGCTAGCATAATCAGATCTTATACATACAGAGAAGTGAAACGTCGCCCCAAATTTGTTACAAATACATATATACGTATCGTCACACAACTTTCGGCAGAAATGATATCACATATAATCGACAAGGCTATCGTGATACGGGGGATGTCCAAAACACAAATCACACGGTGACATGATGAATAAAGACTATCCATACCCACATATATATCTGAGACCTCAAGAGTAATATCAAAATCACATGTGGACGGGGCCCCGCCGTACCCATGAATAGTCATATACATATGCATCGGAAGAGTATGTACCCAAACTGTTATATCTCGTATTTTGTACGTTGGGACGTTTCGAGCTAACCATGAAAAGTTAAGGACAAGACTATTCCGAGATACGAAGTTGAGATTTTTGACATCCGATTTTATTTTAAGGCATAAGTTGCTTATGATTTCATTGGAATGGAATATTAAGGAAAATTTGGGGTAAAAGTGAACTATGGAAAGTTATTAATTTTTCATGAAATGGCCATGTTGGCCGTGGGAGGTGGTGTGGGTCCCACCCCTTGGTTGGCCAAATTTGACTAGTCAAGCTATGAAGGGTGCATGTAATTACTCTACAATTGTAAGGGCTAGAAGTGAAGAAAATAATTCTTGAGGGGGCTAAGGTGGCCGGCCAAGAAGTGTGGGCCATAAGGCCACATGTATTAATTATATATGCTATTAAAAGATGACAAGTTAGGCATTTGTTCATCATTTTATCCTAGAAGCATGGAGAAATTATGGAGAAAAAGAAGAGAGAGGGGTTCGGCCATGGAGGAGAAAAGTAGAAGACCAAAAATCTTCTCCAAAAAAATAATTTCTCCTAGCAATTCAACTAATTGGAGGGTCCTAAACAACATGGAGTGGTTGTTGGAGTAAGTCATCCATTCATTTTTGCAAGCACCAACTCAAGCCATGTTGAAGAACTAAGTGAAGAAGGTAAGTTTTAATCCTCTTTTCATGTGTTATAGATGGTTTATGTGTGTTGTAGTGTGTGGAAATTCATGAAATTCATGAAATTATGGATGTTGAAGTTGGGCCGTGTAGGTGTTGGTTGTGTTGGAATGATGAACTAATTTTATTTAGTGTTTTTGGTTGTTGTTGCATGGATTCCATAATGAAAATGATGGTTTAATGATTTAAATGAAAGTTGGAACTGTTTGTAGGTTGTTGGAGAAGATAATGTAATTTTAATCTAGTTTTTGTATTATTGTGGTTAAAGTTGTTAATGTGTGGAATGTTGGTGTAGTTTATGAATTTGGGAGAAAGAAATGTATTGTTGTTGTCCCTATGGGAATTGGAAGGTTTCGGGTGGCATTGCCCCTTGGTTGGACTGTTTGGACATTGTGTAGATTGTTTGACGTGTTCTTGAACCTTGTTTGAGTAATTTTGGATTAGTACTTGAATGTGTGTGCATTAGTGTTGGCTTGAGAGTATGTGGTTAATTTGAATGAAAATGGAATGTCGTCGAAATATGTAGAAAAGAGTTATTGGTGGTAGAATGCCTTTTGAATTAATTGTTGATGTTGTTAGAATGGTTGTTGGTATTGTTGTTGAAGATTTAGCCGAGTTGAAATCTCGGGATGTTGAATTTACGGGAAATGCTGCCCAAATTTCGTAAATGGAGTGCTAGCTTAGAATTGGATTTCTAAGAGCTTACGACTAATGTCCGGCGTTTAACGACGTTGTTGTAGATTTTGAAATGAGGCTTAAGTTTGGATGAGCTTAGGAAGCGGACGAGGTATGTGAAGTTTACCTTTTCTTTCTTGGCATGTCTTAGTTGTAAGTAGGCTATGACACGAGTCTCGGGGTAACTCCATTCTTAGGATCCGAGCCCGTATACGATTCTTGTTCACTTCGGATGTTAATGTTCTTGATGTTGTCAAATTATGGTTCTCAAGTCTTTTGTATAGTTGGATTTCAAATCTTTTGTATAAAGAATGTTGTTTTTAAAAGATTCCGTAACTACGAACAACCGTAACTTTCATGACGAGCTCGGATCGCTTCGAAACGTTCGTAGGAGATTCCATAATGGATAAGGTCTCCAACTTTCTTAGATGGACTCGGATTGGTTTGATACTCGTCCGTGGGCCCCGAGACTTTCCCTTGTGGAATACTAACGACCTTTGAAAGAATTTGGTGTGATTATTGTCTTAACCCTCGAGCGTCAACTACTTACTTCTCTGTCGGGTTGTAAAGACAATTATGCCCTTAATTTCCATAAGCTAATTTATATGGTTTGGTACTGTCACACCCTTAATCCGATGTGGGAACCCGACCCTTATTTAGGGCCGAGCGAACCCGCAGACTCTCGTAATACTCATAATCATGCTGGCCCTCAAATCATGACACAAATACATAATGAAAGTTTTTTTTTTTCAAAGAACAATATGCTTTTTGCCTTTCTCAAATCAAATAAAATCTGTGACATACAAAACTTATAATACAATGCGTAATAATACATCGGCTTACATAGCCGCTCACGTAACCGACATCTTATACCCACGACGCTGCCCCGTAAAGTCTCTAACACGGAACATGAAACCACAACATAATAATCTAACTCAAAGACTCGGAGAAAGCTGGAGTCATAATCCCGCCGGAACATCTTCTCTAATATCTAGCTAATTGGGTGTATCGCAGCACGAGACGCAGCCCCCGAGATGTGGGTCAAGATGAATATGTAAATGAGTATGTAAAGCATGAAATGTAATAAAAGGATCATACCGAAGTAAAGAGTAAGCGTAAAATCGTAAGACTTGCCTTTTGAAAACATATGTCAGCGTAATAAGTCAATGTCATAAAATCATTATAAAAACATATAACGTGCCTGCCTACTTAATGCGAGGGACGCGGTGAGTAAAATCATAAAATCATCATATGTACATATAACGTGCCCTCTAAGGAGGGACGCGGTAAGTAAAATCATGTAAAGAGTAAAGAAAATCATACGTACGTGTACATAACGTGCCCCGGCCCCTAAGGAGGGACGCGGTAAAGGGAATCATCATATGTCATCCTGGCCACCTCCCACATATCATCATATCATATATCGTGCCCCGGCCCTGCTAGCAAGGGATGCGGTAAATATAACGTGCCCCGGCCCTCTAGTGAGGGACGCGGTGAACAATGCAATGAGGTGCACGAATACATGCCCTGGCCCGGGACGCAGTGAAGGACATATTGAGGCTGGCACGAGCAGAGTAGTGAGAAACCATATGCACATAAATCATTTTCAGAGACTCAATGAAGTAATCATAAACGAATCGTCATTTGAAAATCGGGACAATAGTTATATCAAAAATCTTTCGGACGGTACTCGGAAACATATCAAATATCATAAGTATATCAAAGTATCGTAGGGACTATTGTTGTGTATCAAATCATTCCGAGCTCGCCGATGAAAATCAAAGTCATTATACGTTACAAAACTTTTTACGAACGTTTCAAAGAAATCCGGTTCTTTTTGCGAAAGTTACGGACATTTCTAGACATAGGGTTCTTTAGGAACAAAACCGGTTATACGACATTCTAATCCAGTCATATCGGAGACATAAAGACCGTAGCATGACCATATTATGGATACTAACATCAAATAAACAATTATAAATCATGAACATGCTCGAAATTTAGGAGCGGAATTACCTCGAAACTCGTGTCATAGCCTAATTACAGCTAGGACATGCCAAAGAAAGAAAAGTTGAGCTTTACATACCTTAGCCGCTTCCTAAGCTAATCCGAACTTACGTCTCGACTTCTCACGATCTACAATAACGTCATTAGGTACCAACCATTAGCCATAAGCACTTAAGCATCCAATACCAAATTAACACTTTGTCTACAGAAATTTCGGCAGCACTTCCCCTATAATTTCAACATCCCCGAGAATTCAACTCGGCCAAATCAACAACAACCATACCAACAATCATATTTACAACATCAATAATCCATTCACAAAATATTCAAGACAATCCAACCCATGTCTTACTTCACCCGAAACTTCCAAATGCCATAAGAACAACCACAATACATTTCTCTCTTCCGAATTCATAAACTATATCAACAATTCCATACGTTAGCAACATCATTTTCATTAATACAAGAAGCTATATTGAAATCACATTATCTTCTAAATCAGCCCACAAACAATTACAACCTCAATTTGAGCCATCAAACCTTCATTTTCATCACATAATCCATAACAAACAACAACCAAAATACTACATAGAATTAGTTCATCATGTTCCACCAAAAACAACCCCTACTCGGCCAAGCTTCAACATACCTAATTCCATGAAGTTCATTCATTTCCACACATTCTACCACACGTACAACTATCCATAACACACAATCCAAACATGCTAAATAAATTAGTTCTTTACTCCTATATAACCTCACATACACACGGCCATAACCTGGGCCGGTTATGTATTGTGCGCACTATGTTATTTTCCGGTGTGATGCTGTGTTACGGTTTAGGTCGGATAAAATAGAATTTGATAAAGATATATTATTTTATTTCATGTCATAATTGTTTTATGAAATGTTACTGTGTTTGTCTTAAAGTTATAAGTTATTTGTGGTCTATTAATAATATAATATAAGTCTATGTAAAATTGTTATATCCCGCATTTTTGTGCGTTCGGATAATTCAAGATAATCGCGGGAAGATAACAAGCAAGGCCATATTTTATTTCGTTTGGCATATGAGTTGCTTATGAAGAATTTAGAAGCGGAAATATTAAGAAAGGCTAGGGGTAAAAATATAAATTTGCAATATGACTTATGGAAACATGGAGGAATGCTAGGGGTAAATTTGGAATTTGGAGAATAATTTTTCATGAATTGTAGAACAAAAAAAAGGGCTTGTGTGATTTGGGC